>NW_028301553.1:3420000-3635000 GCF_042242905.1 Orbicella faveolata
TAATAATTTTAAAGATTTTAAATTTTATCATACGCACTGCGGGAATGGGCTGAAAAATTTTCTTTCCCCACTTTCTGTATTTTTTGCTTTCCTCCGGGAAATGTGTAATTCGCCACTGACTGAAATTAATCCTGTTTGTTTTTTTCCCTGGCAGCGATTCAATCCACAGCTCAAGTATTGCGTCATCGGCTGGAAGACGAGGTGACTATCGAGTTAATATCAATCCATACTTTATTTAACATTAGTATTAACATGGTCGCCTTTGATTACGTTTAGTTTCCTAGAACGCCACGAAATAATTTAAGGGGAAGGATCTAACTTCACTGAAAGCGAACCAAATTCCCGGGAGGGATACTCCCAGAAAAGTTGGGTGAGGGTTTGTGGCCCACTTCCCAAAACCCTCACCTTATTTATGACCAAAATCTGCGATTTTTACTACCCTATTTTTGACCAAAAATGCGATACCCTATTTGACTGTTGCGGCTGGCACAGTTGCCTTAAACATAAGTTATGAAGAGCTTTGTTTACGGTCTTAATGATGATGATGAAAAAGTACCTTCTTCTAAGAAACATAACCAATCAGGAGCCATAATCGGGGATGGAGACCGTAAGTCTCGGGATTCGCGCGCACCTATGATATGGGACAATTTTTCTATTTTTAGAACAAATTGCGCCATCCTGACGTCATATATCCGCGCGGATTCACGCACATGTCGGGGGCTCTCGCGTGGATGTTGTCACGTTGCGTGATCAAATGGTGAGAGTTGAGAGATTCTCTTGCGTATTTTTCACAGCGATGGCAGGGAATAAGGCAGGGAATACGAACCAGGGCGCTTATATGTAGTTTTATGCTCTGAGCTTAACGGAAAAGGTGGGTTTTTCAGGGTCGAAAACAAGAATTCGATCTCGCGCTGGGAATGAATAATAAGATCTGCTCACGCTAGTTGTAAGCTTACGCGTATGTTTTTGCGTTTGTTCTGACTTAAGAATATAGCAAGAAAACTCTCTACTCTGGTATCGAGTTAATTTGTGAGTTTCTCAGACAATGGTTTATTATAACCAAAACCTGTTTTGATGGTTTCTTATTGTTTCTGCTTGTTTGGTGAGCTTGCAAAAGTTTTTGGAAGGAAAGTCTGACGCGTACAATCAGCTCATTTGCATAGTGCAGCTCGTGCTCTCTCAAGTCCGAGTCGGTGTTTTCAATTGTCAACAAATCTTGACAAAGATTTCTTTCGTTATCTTTTGTGCTGAGATGCTGTAACAAATTTCACGAACGTAAAAAAGGCTACTAACATCATGTGTGTTTCTTCAACATAAGCATAGTGAAGTTTTACACTGCAAAAATGAAAATAGACGAGGAGTTTTGATAAGTCGATCAACAAAATCGAAATCGTTATTCCAACTTGATTAACGAAAGCGTTATCGTAACTTTGCTGATTATCTCTCCTTTATTCACATATTTTCAGCTTAGCTTTTAACATGTTCTCAAATATTTATCAATCTTAAACATATTTAAAAACTATAGAGTTATTGTTTGAGTTCGACGTACGCTTTCACACGAAAGTGCGGCCTAAGCTAAGGGGCGGCGGAAGTACAATTTGTCATGTTTACTGACTGTACAAAACACGCATCGGCGGGCGCTCTCATTCATCGACAACAGAGAATTTACTGGATTTTTACACGAATAAAACTGAGCGGTATCTACGGACGTAAAGTTATTGGGCTTTGATGAAACATCAAGCGTTGCTTACAATCCAAGCGAAACTTAAACAAATTCTGACAAATTCCTCGCAAGCGTGTGGCAGGAGGAGCTAGGAAACTATGAAGTCCTGAAGCTCTGCGATATCTAAATATATCCAGCTAGTTTTTTTGCTGTGTAATGAAAAAGCTGTTAATCTTCAACATATGTGAAATTTAAAGTGGAGTAATGTACAGCTCATGTAAAAGAAGCATCCGTCGGAACACAACTTGGTCAGTGATATATATAAGCTTACAGCGGAACATACATAAATTCGACAGTGTCTTACTTCACTCAAACTGGAGTAGCTTACGAGGAAATACTTAAGCAAAATTCCAACAGACGTAAACGCGTTGAGTTTCGAAATTTCGGAAATTTCGGACGCCATTTCCCCCGCGCGATATCCGCTAAAGTCCTCGCAGCATGTACGCGCGTGTGCCACGGGCGATGGCGCAATTTGTTCTAAAAATAGAATTATTGTCCCATATCATGGGGACAACCCCAATACTAGAAATGGCGCGCGCTTACGGTCTCCGTCCCCGATTATGGCTCCTGAACCAATTCAAGAATAGAGTGCTAAAACCATACCCTATTTGAGACCAACATGAACAAAATCGATACTCTATTTATGACCAAAACGGCTGAAAAACCCTACACTTTGGGGCCGCACATACGTATATATCCCATATAAGGGAGTACCCCAGGATAAAATGGCAATTTCAATCATTGAAAAGAGTTTTTAATGACCCTATCAAACGCGAGGAAACCTGGGCTCCAGACCCACCCGAGCGGCCTGGGTCTGTATGCAGTATTATTATACGCCGAGGTAGTCTTGAGATAAATTCGAGCGTTCTGACTAGTCTTTTCTTGGTTGCCACTCGGACCGTTTTCATAAGCCACGTCTTTTTCGTTTTCAAAAGCCGGAAATTCAAAATTTGCAACTTCCACGGTGTGCCACATAATAACATTACTTACTAACCTAGCTTGCTCGAGCCGCACTGGGGAATATTGGCCCGTCGTTTTAGTACCGAAAAAAATATTTCCTTGTAAACAAAATACTCAATTCCAAGCTAGAGTGAGAGGATACCCTTTTTCAGACCAACTCTGCTCAAAAACCATACCCTTTGGGGCCGCACATAACTAGATAGGCCTTGATTAAAATATAAAACAAACAGCGGTGATAAACATTTTAAAAACATGCATTTTATGAACTTGACGTTTCCTATGCTAGTCAACATACATTTTCAAGAAGTATAACCGTTAAAATTTTTGGGAAACCTAAACAGAAAAACATCTGCAGTAGAAATTTAAGACGTTTACAAACGGAAACTGTCTGTAAAGTGACACAATGGGATTTATACATTACAGTATAAATAGCTTTCCAAAAAATTTTAACGGTTATACTTTTGAAAATGTATCTTGACTAGCATACGAAACGTTAAGTTCATAAAATGCATGTTTTTAAAATGTTTATCACCGCTGTTTGTTTATATTTTTAATCAAGCTATAATGGCCAAAGACCAAGAGTTTATAGGGAGTACCCCCCCCCCGGAATCTTTCCCACTCGCATAACTAGACATTTCATTTATCACAATTTCCTCTACTTTACAGCTAACTTTGTACGAGAAATTCTACAGGCTTTGGCAGGAGTACAGAGATGTAAGTAAATCAGGCTCATAAAGGGAGTCAAACAAACGGGGCATATTGTCTTGAATGAAACAATAAATTAAAAAAAGTTATGCTGTTTATTTTTAACATGGTATTGGCCATGTATTATTCTGTAGGATAGTTCTTGTCTGTCCGAAAGTTTCTTGTCGCGACATCCACATGATGTTCCAGATTTCTTGTGATTTTCTTTCAGGAGAAACGACCAACCACTGTTCTGGACAGAAACGATGACGTGCCAGTCATTGGAGTAAAAGTAAGATACATGAACTTAGTCGACGAAAGCACCACGCAGGCGTGGTTACCTTTTCGTTATGTGATTTATACAGCATGTTGAATCCAAACTAATGGCGTATTGTTTTGTTCTTTATCGAGATTCTAACGACGCTAAATGAAAGGTAAATAATCAAGATGTTCTTTTTTGTTTCACAGGAAAGGATATACGCATTCTAGATCTGTATGGGCTTGATGGCACAAAAAAAAAACAAAAAACAAAAAACAAAAAACTACACTTCCCTTCTGTTTTCCAGCGCTCTATTTTTTTTGTTTTTTGGTTGGGTTGTTTTGTTTGTTTGTTTATTGTTGTTGTTGTCACACTAAGTCTTTGCTGTGCTCAGTACACTGATTAACAAACGAACTCATTCTCTACGCTTTATTACTGACCACTCACAAGAAAATTTTTTCTATACATATAAAGGGTCTACTATATAAGGAGGTTGTTTGTTCTGCAAACCGTAATATTTTGTTCCTTCGAAACTACACATCGCTCTCGTTTTCTTCTAAAAACCGAAACCGCCCTACTGGTAGTGGTAGGACGAAAATCATGACAACTGATCCTTTAACGTCCGGTGGGTTGTTCAGCGTAAAAGGACAAGTTTGGAGGCCTGGTTGTGTTGTCTGTACTTGTGAAATTTACATCACCTTTACCAGACCGCAACAAAAACACAAAAACCGAAAACCGCGAGCTAAATTTTTGATTTCCTGCAACCGCAAGATGATTTCTTAACCAGAAACTGCCATTAAAATATGTACCAGCAAACTGGCACCCCAAATTACCTTAAACCATAGACCCTTTTCATAAATGGCTGCCAATTTAAAGTTCTTCGGGAGTAAAAATTCTTTTGAATTATCAACTCAAGAACGAGGTTAGTCAGGCTAATTTTAATACTTACGAAAGAATTTATAATTGGCAGCCATTTATGAAAAGGGTCTATAATGTTGCTTGGCCCACGCTGGCAATTACCCGTCAGGTAACTTATCATTCCATGCTTGTTTTTGTTCTATTTTCACTTTGCTGATTCAGGGAAAATGATGCCATCAAAACTGAGGTAAGATTGACTTTACGAACTCGTTGTAATGTTATTCGTAATCAGTTCTGGATTTCGGTCGCGAACCGACAACAAAGCTACTTTATAACGATGAAGCCAACAGGAGTACTACACTGGTCTGCCTTCCGCCACTTGCGATTTTTAAGCCTATTATATTTTATAGTTGATATATTTGTTTCTTTCAGTTTAAGTGGTATGCCTGTGAACTAGCTAAGTGTAGCTAAGCGCATTGACCACTATAAACAACATTTGAACATTTTTGGGTTTTGAATATCTTGAGCTTGATTTGCGAAAGAACGAAAAACAAGACCACAAAACATAGAAGCAATAATTTAATTTTGTTATAATCGTCTATGAGCGTCTAACGGATTATATGGAGTTCATACCTACTGGTCAAATCATGATAGTACGTATCTTTTACACAGTAAAAATAATCTGATCTGGACCTCTTTACGATTAGGGTCAAGAATTCCTCAAAAGTTGATGCGCGAATTGAAGCTTTTTTTTTACGGATAGCCAAAATCTAAGATCAGCAAAGATTTCTGATTAGGAAGAAATGGGCTGAAATTTTAACTAATAAGTGAGGAATGACCGAAAATTTAACTGATAAGTGAGTTTCCAGCATTCTTATTCAAACTCTCTAGACAAGTAACCAAGTTCGCTCTCTGTTAGGAATCTACTCTGTTCCCGCCACTCATTCCACAAGGATCCAGCTTTCAGACGTTTGGACGCGGGAGATCTATAGCGATGGCGGGGCTGTCCCGTGGGGGAATGATGATGATTCAGGGGGCTGGGCCCAAGACTGCGGAGCCTGTTCCAACCTCAACCTCACAGAGTAAGATGAAGAAGCGCGGTAAAGTCAAGAATTGGTCACGAAAACAGCTGTTGATGAGACAGAAAGCAGTCTTGGACAAAGTGTTACACGTTGACGCTAGGATTGAAGATTTACGGAATATCTTTCCTGAAGCGGATGAAATACAAACGTATGTAAATCCCCGTGGGGGACTCCCATGTAAAAAGAACAGGGGTGCTTGTCGTACCTGTTAGGATATTGAGCCGAAAAAAGTCAGTGTCAGCTAATGTTCTTTTAGAATTGATACCTGTTAGGGGAGAAAAAAAAAATTCAAGCCACGCTCACAATACAGTTTCTTGGTATCTCTTAGGGTTTTTTTTCAAAATTTCCGACGAGCACCGTGGTTCTTTTTTTTTTTTTTTATGGGAGTTCCTCCATCCTGGGTCTAAGCCTAGGGCAAAAAGCTTTTTTACTGAAGACGCTGCCTTGTACATATCCCTAGGCCGCATACTTTCACAATACTCTTAAACTTGGGCGGTTTGTTTTCCCGTTACAGACCACGTGATAATCGCTAGAGAATTGTTCTTTTATCCATCTAAAAATTATTCATTCATATCTACGTGATATAAGATTATTATTATTATTATTATTATTACTATCATTATCATCATCATTATCATTACTATTATTATTATCATTATTATTGAGTAATTTTCTTTTGTTTTTTATTACTTCTTGCGTTCAATCAATGACACAAACCGCAAATACTTTTGTTACGTTTGACATTTTAAGCAAGTCATTCCAGTTTTCAGCTCTTCTCAATTTTATTCAATTTGGCTTCCTTTTTGAACGACTTTATTAGAATTGTGATTGCAAATAGTTTTGTGCTGTAAATAATTATCACGTAAAGTTTTAGTGAAGAATTTGAATGCGCTCAATAAGTTTTTTTTGTATAAAAAAATTATTTATCATCATCATCATCATCATCATCAATTTTGTACGAGGGGCAGATTATTATTCAGACCATACAACTGTAACAAAAGTCCAGTGCTGATATCATTGGGTATTATCTAACAAATTTTGGGGGTTATCTTTGGAAGAGCATCTTTTCAGGGATAAAAGAGCTTATTATCAGAATTTTATGGTGTGCCCTAAAATCACGTTTCAATTCCTTGTTATTTTTTTTTTCCATTTAGCCATTACACCAGACAAAGTCAAGGTATTCCACCAGCAATCTCCCAAGACTTTTACTTCCCACTGACAGCACACTCAGTCGCACTACCATCCCTACCCACTGGATTACAAATAAAAGGAAGAGTTGATCGGCATTCAGTGCGACAGGAGAAAGAGAAGAAAGAAGCCCCTGTGGAAGTCTCTAGGGAGGCTGAACACAGTGAATCGACACAGTTACCGGTGAGCTGCAAATCAAAAACTAGTCTTAATACTAACAGAAAAGTAACAGGCAATTGTAAAAATGAAAAAAAAAACTTATTACAGACACCACAAATGAAAGGTGCATATGGGTATATAACTATAAAGTATCTTGAAGCTGCTGGAGATGGGCATTATAAGGGCATCAGTCACTTCATAACCTCGACATGGTTTTTGAATTTCGTAGCGTTAACTTGCTGAATTTGTATCACAGAGTATGAACAGCACAAGCACACTCTGGCAAAGACGACAGTCCATAGCGAGGTTCCCATCACAAAGAACTGTACGGAAATCTTCTATAGAACAACAAGCAAAGCTACCTCTCTTAAACATCAATCACTATTTAAAGGTTGGACAGTGATGAAGTCAAAGCTTTACACAAGACAACAACCCGCAGGATTCGTAAGGAGAGTATGCCACATACTCCTTTATCTCCTACACAGAATCATATATTTTGCCGCTATTAACAGTATAATCTTCACAAACCTGCCTTCCATCTGAGAAGAAAGACTGGAGTTACTTGACTCAACCAAGGAAATGAGGAAGTGACATTTGGAATACAAAATCCAACATCTTTTAATAACAACCATTACAAGAATCATTGACCAGCCCTCAAGGGTTGCAAAAGGTTTCTGGATTATACATGAGATGGTTTAAAGATTATGTTCCAACAGTAAATTGTATAGAAATAGGATTTATGCAACTTAATGTAAGTCCTTCTGACCACAAAAACAATTGTTCCTAGTAATGTTTCCCAAACCAATAATGAAAAAGAAGGCTACACAGCTACAGGTAACCATAAATGTAAGAAGAGCTAGTGTAAATTGGCAGAATAATCTAGAGCATCTGAAAAATTCATATCTACTTCAGTTCTCCAAGCCAAGTTCCACTTCTAAATAAAAGATCACAAATTTCAATGCATTCTTTTCATTTTAAAAATCTCATTTTTTTGTCCTCACTTTTACCTTGACCATTAATCATAGACTCTCTCTTTAAACCTCTAACCACATCATTCCTAATTGTGATCTATCTTTTGTCCATGGATGACGCATGAGTGTTAGGTTAAAGCTGCTTTGAACGAGTGACAAATGCAACAAATTATGAACTCTCTTGCACTTGACTTCAAACCATAATATCTACCATAAGAATCATCACTGGAATAAAAACTACTTTCCGCTAAAATGTTTCACTTGTCCATTTAGTATCTCTTTCCTGAAGCTGAAAATGTTTTCTTTGCTTACAAATTATACAAAGAAACAGGCAAGATAAGGTCAACCAAAAGTTAAACGAACACAGACTTCAGGCAGGTTGAGACACCCATACCCTTTATCAAAAATGTTTACATCTACTTACACAGCCCAGACAAACTGTGATTTTTCTTTTAAAGGAGCTAAATCACGGTTTGCACTACTTGAAAAGTGTAACCTAGTAAATTTTTCAAGTTCCTTGTTTGTAATCTGTGTTCGACTTCTCCAAAGTGGTACTATGATCAAATTTTTACCCCTCGATTTTTTTTAGGTGTATCACATAGAATTCCATGAAAGAATAAAAATGCCGTTTACTGTTTGCAAATATCTGCATTAGTCCTGGAGATATTTTAGTTTGAAAAATGTGTAAAATATGCAAATCAGATGATTGATGACATCACACACTCAACCCAATTTTATATCAAGTATATAAATAGAGCTATCCTGGCCAATTTGCAGCACAGACCACTGAAACTTGGTAGGCAAATAGTTATACAGGAAACACAGCTACAGCTATAAAAAATTCTGTTCCCATGGCAACTCACTCTTTTCCAGTCCCCACCCACTTGATTTCAATATGTTAGTGATTTTCAGCTCACAAAACATTAAATGAGGCCACAAACTTGAGCTAACATATTTATATGCTTGCTGGATCATGCATATGAGGTACCATTTGCAAATATCAAAATGGAATGCCAAAGGTGGCCAGAAATGCCTTTAATATCAGGGAGGTCTGGAACCCAGTATGTTGCCATGGTAACAAAACTGTTAAGCTCCTATTGTGGAGCACATTTAGTAGAATCATACTGCAAAGAATCAAACATTTCCAATAAAAGTTGGCTGAGATATCTTTTTTCATCATATTTGATCAAAATTTGGTCGAGTGTATGACGTCATCACTGGGCTAATTTGCATATTTTAAAAACTTGAATATCTCTGGAACGAAAAGAGATATTTAAAAATAGTAAACAGCATTTTTCTTCTCATACAGGCCACTTGTTTATGTTTTAAACTGGCTTCGCTAAGAAAGATGCGATTTTCGTCATAGTGCCACTTTAACCATCCTTGTTCCTTTATGGTTTATTACAGTCTCTTTGGTGGTTTTCAATCTTAGTAAACTATTATTTTCAGGTTTCCTTCAATTGAAAGGTACTTGTGCATGTGGCCAAAATGACTCAAAATACCATGAATGAGCTCCTCTAAGGGGCCAAAACTCAACTCCATTCTACATATCAAACAATCTTAAAGATGATTTCCAGTCCGTACTGCACACTCTTGAGAGTTTGTTTGCATTTTTTGTTTTGTTTCATGTAAGATATCACAGAAGGTAAACATTTTGCAACTACTCACATGAAGTAAATTCAAAGTTCCAAAACAACTGCCATTATGGATGCAAAGCAGTCAAAACTTTATGCTTTGTTCTTTGTAATATCACTTGACAAAACATCTTTGCAGCTGTAAAAATCAATGAAGCTGTTGGAAAAATAACTTGAAAGGCCTCAAAGATAAGGTATGTGGTTTGTAACGAATAGCATCGATTCACATTCCATCAAGTGAGATTTATCATGGTTATAAAGATTAGGGTGCTGAGACTGCGCAGTACGGACTGGAAATCATCTTTAAGTACAAAATGTCCTGATCCTGTTAATCATGTAAGCTTATATACAGAGCTCAGAAATCAAGTGTATACAATCACTATCAAACTTATAACGTTTGACGCTCATTTCTCGGGTTTAATCATCGCTCTGAAGATTTATACAATACTACAAATTACACCACACATAAAGTACGACACAGGAATACAAACAAACAACAGTACTAACGAACACACGTGTACGCTACCAACGAAAAAATTCACAGGATTGCGGAACACAAAGAAACAAGATTACAAAATTACACTTATCGCTAGACGGTTTTCATTATTCGTCACTGTGCCTCCACTGAAACACTCAGATTTGACTAAGAATGTCATCTCACTGGCCTGTTAACGAAGAAACAGAAATGTGTAAAATTAAATCGTCCATGATGATTTCGAGTTACACCTCGCTAAAGCAATACCTACCGCCATGTTGGCTGTCTCGTGAATCAACCCAGTCTCTCCGCGTTCTTACAAAAGAAACGCCTGTCCAAAAATACTTCAATAACAATATAAAAACACATTTGGCCGATAAAAGTAAAATATAAATTAAGGTTTTCGATCTGTTTGATCATCATCAGAGTGAAGGATGAATGACAAAAATAATAATGATGTTACATTTATTTCACTTTGATGTTTTTTTTTCTCAATTTTTGCTATTCGCAAACCAAAAATAATTATTATAAGATAATTAATATAAATTGATAGGATTCCAAAGAATAGAGTCGGGGAACGAATGAGTATAAATGAATTTATGACATGCTTATAAAACCGTGAAGGAATGTGTACAAGGCAAAGCAGGATTAGAAGGTCTCAGAACATAAACCTCCCTTGTAGTATTATCCTTCAGATTAGGTCTCTTGTTAATTAATAATTCTGCATTGATCATTTAGTTTCAAGTATAAATATAGCGTAATATAGGTAAGGGTTAGCGTAAGATCTGGAATGAAACCTTCGCTAATTCCTAATGCGGGATTACTATTAATCTGCTGTCGAGAAATGGAAGCGTTTTGGCTGGCTCCTAGGTTCCTCTCCTAGCAACGCAAGCGGATTTCTGCCTTTTGTTTCATATCTTGAGTCTTGATTTACGTGTAAACAGCAATGCAGTTTTCGCGTGTGTTTAAATATAATTTGAATTTCAAATTATAAAGTCTCAACAAATTGATCTGAAACAAAGTCCACCAAAATATCTCTTGACTAAGCCGGGGTCAGATCAAGGCCGGGTTTAGCCAAAAAAGTGAAGTGGAGAACTTTATCAGCCCAATCACTAATCATAACGTCAGAGCAAGCTACTTTCATCCTGAATCTTGTTTTTGAAGTGGAAAACGTTTTCGTTTCTCAACGACAAATTCTCAAAGCTACTTACGCAACCATGCAAACGCTTAGGGATATTTCATCCCCGCTCCGTTTTTAGGCTTTTCGTACCCCCGGCTTAAATAATAAAATAGTTTGCGGTTTACAGCCCGTTACAGACAAGACTATCAAAGCTGGGTGTGTGGCGTGTAACATTCTAACGAGAATCAGTAGCGACACAGCTAGAAAGTTCTAAACAAATTGGCAACGCTGTTCATTATGGCTAACCCTGTGGCTAACACTAAACCAAAGAATTTTAACCTCTAGGATCGGGAGTCTTTCTCGTTCAGATTTTAACATAAAGAATTCAGGTAACGTACAAACATTGACCTCCGAATTCTTTTAACGCCACCGTGTTAGATTACAAAAAATGATTAGCATCAATTAACAGTTCCTATGTTTAAAAACAAAAATACTCTCCACGACAAACATTACACCGCCGCCAAATGTTTGTGCAGCGTTAGGATTAGAGGTTTGCGTTTAGAGTATAAGTGATAAATACATAAAGAAATTGGTTAAATAAACGCAAAATTTTCCTTAAATCTTTTCACTGATACTTGACTCGCTCAGTGTGACGTGACGGATTGCTTCAATTAACATTTTAGTCATAATTATACGCCGCACAAGTGAAATCAAGCGTGACTCACCTGGTTTACGAAATATTTCCCGTTTTGTCGAGCGTGACATAGTTGTTTTTGGTATGCAAATTCCTCGCAAACCGTTTGTAGATTGGTCGTGGAGTCTTTTATAATAAGTGGCCAATCTTGCCGTTCTCACGGGACTGCCCACGTCGGTGTATCACATTAGACGCTGAATGCCATATCAGATATTTGCGTTTCGCTATTTAGCCGTGGCTTGCGGGATTGTGGTAAGCGGCTGTCACAGCGAAATGTTGTAAACATCTTGCAGAAATTTAACTCCAAACGGGGACAGCAGGTATTGTAACACCTCTTCATTTGTCAAACGATTACTTCGTGCCAGATTTCTCTTTGCTGAAAGCAGTAACCGCCACTTAGGTTCATTATTATGACTATATGTATCGGGTATTTTAAACTACCAAGGATTGCTTTCGCTCCTGTCGTCTGACGTAAACTGAATTGCGAAAAACGCCAATGTTTTACTCGCTTGTCAGTCGCTGATTCAATGTGTTTGTTCTGCGGGTAAATTTGTTTGGCTTTCGCTTGGTTGGGTTCGTTTGTCTTTTGCATCATTGGATCAGTCGACAGAGATCGAGCAAGCGATCGGGAAGCCATTTAACGCCTGCCGCTGGCTTCTGTTTTGGTTATTCGTGACAATGTCCTTGTCATTTAGCACGCGTGTACTTACACAACCTTGGAACGCCAATTATTTATTTACGAAATAGTATACTTTACTTTCTGTTTCATTCCGTTTATTCAGTGACAAAGGTAAATAACGTTCCAACATGTCGGACTCCAGGGATGCTATTTCACTGAATCGAGGATCGAGTGCTCGACCGAATGATCGTGATGCTCCGCGCGATTCTGAAGAGTACACATACGTTTTGGAAGTCAATAGAGAGAAATCAGACCTTGTTTTGGAGACAAAGGACTCGACTACCACAGAGGAAACGATCAGATTTGATGTTGAAGAGCTTCCGGCCGAAGAAGATTTCAAATCACGCTTCTTTGAGGCACAAGATAGGTTAGGTGAGCTTGAACAGGAGTTAAGAAATACACGCGAGCGGCTTCGCAACCTCGAGGACGCGTGTGAGAACACCGAGGAAAAGATAGGTGTGTTAAAAAACGCGGCGTTTTCTTATCACAGAACGTTCTCGGAGCACGAAATTACTGTCAAGACGGTTGTGGAGGAAAATAAGCTGTTGAAAATTACCATAGAAAAGCTCGAGGCGACAGTTCGTATATACAAAGAGGAACAAGAGAAAGCCGAAGAAATCAAGAAAGACAACGAGAATTTGCAGAATCTGCTCGATGAGGCAAGAAAGGAAAACGACGAATTGCGTGACGCCAAGCCCCAGTATGATTCAGGTGATGACGAGAAACAATGTAAACATTATGGTCGTGGTGACGATGATTTGACGCAAGAAATGGAGTCCTTGAAACTCAGGTATGACGAAATTGCCACGGAAAATGACAAACTGCAGCAGGAGAGGGAAGAATTGCGCAAGGAAGTCGACGATCTGGAGGAGAAGTTGAAGGGCTTGCAAATTAAATTGTCGGCTGATGATGAAATCATCGAGGAGATGAAGAAGCAAATTGTGGACTATCACGCGCAGGTGAGCGATTCAGAGGACAACTGCGACAAAAGTCGAGCGAGGAATATCGAGCTTGAGAAGGAACTGTCCGTTGTGCGAGGCCTTGTTGCAGAATTGGAAAGCAAGTTGGAAGCCGAGAAAGACAGCCGCGAAAGCTTGATCCGTGAAGGCACCAACAGACTCGAGGTTCAAAACAAGAAGATTTCGCAGCTGGAGATGAATCTGAAAGAAGTCTGCAAAGAAAAGGAACTTCTGTACTTGCAGTTCGTCGATAGTAAAAACAAAACAGAGATAGACTCCAAACAGTGGACCAAGCAACTGAACGAATCTCACGTCCGAGCAGAACTCTTTAAGAAGGAGGTTTCTGACAAGGAAAAGACCATTTCCGCGTTGAGGGCGGAAAACGAAGACTTGAAAGATGATATGGCTTCGCTACAAAGGCAAGTTGAAGACGCTCGAGACCGAGATCAAGAGGACGGAGACGAAGAACGAAGAAGGTTGATGAGAGAAAATGAAGAGTTGACCCAAGAGCTGGAACAACTCAGAGACGAGGTGATCTCCTTACAAAGCGAACTAGCCGGCCACATCATACAAGGTGCTCCATTGGCCGTCGATGAGGAGGACTTGAGTGACGACTACGACTTTAATAATGAAGAGCGTATTGTGGCTGTCGGAGCAACTCCAAGTCTTGCTGCGTTGCCAAAGGAACCTGAAGATTCGTGGTCCAGCCAAGACTACTCTAAGTCTCAAATACAGGAACTCGAAGAGCTTCTAGGACGCACCAAGAGAGAGAAAGAACAAGTCGAACAATGCCTAGAGGAATCCGAGGAAAGAGCCAAGAAAACTACAGATGAGCTTACCAAGACCATCGAGCATCTGAACGAACGATGTGAGGAGATGAGAAAAGAGTTAGTAGAGAAAGAAATGATCATAAATAACCTGCGCAAAGACCAGGCCCAGGACAAAAACATCATAGAAGACCTGGAAGAGAAGTTACGAGAACATGAGTACATCGAGAAAGAGTTGGAAAAGGCCAGGCAAGAACTCATTGAACTGAAGTCACAAGATTCCCAAGACGAGCTTATCGAGGAGTATGAGAAGTTGAAAGACAGATACGACAAGGTTCTGGAAGACGAAAAGAAATTAAAAGAAGAGAAGGAAGACCTTACCAAGCAGAAAGAAGACATTGATGACGAGCTCAAAGAAATGAAAGAGAGATTTGAGAAAGGAAAAGAAATGTACGGGGACCTGTGCGACGAGAACGATGATTTGAAGAAAGAAAATAAACAGTTGAAGGACGAAGTGTCAGATCTGAGCGAAGAACTGAAGGAGGAAGAAGACTTACACATCACTGAGAGAGGCAAAATGCAAAGCAAGAACAAAGATCTGGAGGAGAAGGTTCGTAAGCTGGAGGCCGAGCTATATGACTTGAAAGCCAAGCTAAAAACAAAAGACGATGAGAACTGGAAGCAAAAGCACGACGAGCTAAAACGAGAGAAGAGTTCCCTTCAAATGGAGAAGCAACGACTGGAGCGAAACTTGGAGAGGAAGGAAGATGAACACGAGCAAACGAAGTCCAAATATGGCAAGGTTCGACGAGAGTTAAACGATGCACATAGCGAGACTGCCACACTGCGACGTCAAGTGTCCGAACTAAAACTCGCCAAGGATGCTGGAGATCTGGAGAAAGAGCTAAAGAAACTCAAAGACACTTCAAGAAAGAAAGAGGAAGAGTGTGAACGGTATCTAGAAGAGCTTGAACAGCTAAAGAGATCCTTGCATCGGCAGGCGAGCGAAGACGGTTGGCAGGAAAAGTTTGAGTCTCTGAAACTCAAACTAGACGAGGTTGAAGATGAGAAAGATTCCTTGCAGAAGGAGAAGAACAATCTTCAAAGCGAGCTCCGGAAAGATTCAGAAAAACTCGCGGAAGTTGAGATAAAGCTGAGTCAGGCCAATATGGAGATTGAAGGTCTGAGCAAAGATTTTGACAAATCGCACACAAGGATCACTCATCTCGAAATCGAGCTTCAAAGAGCTTCTAAACAAAAACAACAGGCTGAAGAGCAGGCCAAATGGATCAAGAAAGAACTATTGACCAGAGAAGACACGATCAGTAAACTTGGAAAAGAGCTCAGTGAAAAGAACAAGATGATGGAAGAAATGGATGACGGTGACAAAGACAACCAAATCATCATGTTGGAGAGAGAGATTCAACTGCTACAGAGCCGAATACCAGCCTCCGAGAAGGACGAATCGGTTCTGCACACTCGGATCCGGTTCTTGGAGGACAACGTGAAGGAAGTTCAAGAAAAGCTCGAGGGAAAAACAGTTCAGTTAGATGAATGCGAGAAGAAAAACGAAAAGCTCAGTGTTCACGTGGTTGAACTATCCAAAGAAATCCAATCTCTGTACAAGCGTTACGAGGTGAGTCGCGCACAGGTTGCTGAACTCCGGGCTGGTGTGCCTGTGGTACCAGACAAGTCAGAAACAACGTCTCTAACCATCGATGTCCAAGGAAAACCGGAAGTCGAGTTGGGAGTGTCCGTTCAAGAACGCGTTCGAAGCCGAGTTGTTACCCCCGGTCTAAGCCGCAGCAAGTCTGAGCTGGAGATTTCCGTCAGTCAGCTGCCAGGTACAGTCATCATTGGAGAGCCTGTCGGAGTTACCGTGGACCACAAGCCAGAGGGAAGCTTTGTGGTGACTCATCCATTAGAGCTGTACGCTTCTGAACCAGAGGACAACGATGGAGAGAGTTTATCTCAAGAAAGTGAAGAAGGTGATGTTCCACCTGTGGTTTTCTCGGCGCCAGAAGTTGAAAGCGCTCCTCCGCCGCCATCTTATTCAGTTCCACTCGCCCAACCTGAGAGAATTCTCATCAGCGCTCAGGCCTTGCCCAGGCCTCAGATTCCCAAGAGTATAGATCCAGATAGGTTCCCTTTTATTAAGGGCTCCGCTGTGCGTCTTAATGCAGGAGCCTTTCAACCGGTGCCAAACCGCAGCAATGACCAACCTGACGTGTATCCGGATGAAGGCTTGGCTGATGAACAACTGGAACCCAAGGGACGATTCAGAGCGCTGAGTCGAGAGGAACAGTTTAAATTGGATGGTCTTCTGCACGCGCATGCTCCACACCATGATGTACCTGACGAATACAATCAGCCCCCAGAGAACGGCGTTGATAACAGGGACGAGTTTTACCCCAGGGGATTAAACTACCAAGATGGCGAAGCATGGCCCGAACCCCCATCAAACGAATGGGGAGGAGAGGAGCCCCCACTGCAGCCGCCTCAGGAGGCTTACTCGTACGAGAGTGCCCCCAGTGGGGAGTATCCTGACGACAATGACCGTCAACTAGAAGAATATCCGAATCCATACACAGTGCCCCCGCGGAAACCCGAGAGTTCCTACAAAAGGAGAATAATAGGCGTCTACGATAATGATGGAAACTTGATCGGGTACCAAGAAGTTTATGAAGAAATAACCGATGAGTACGTGGACGAAATGAGCGGAGGAGTTGTGCCGTACCCAGAACCCCACGAATACAGAGAGGCGCCCCACCCATACGAAACTGAACAATACCCCTCGGAGAACATTCCTTATACTAACGGTTCAAGAGAACCTTTGGAAGTTGACTCGCAGTTTTACGATAGAAATCGCAATTCGACCGAAGACCCGTGGTACAGTCATGAAGCAGAAGAAGATCGAGGCTTTGCTAAAAGCAAATACAATACAGAAAACGATCCGAATTGTAGACACGGTTATGTGGATCCCTACGGCCATATTAATGGAAAGCGCGCACGGCACGATGGGCCCTCAAGAATATCGAGCCAGTACGCCGGTGGAACTTACCTGTAGGTGAACTGATTCAGACTGTTACAACTATGTAACGCGTTAGAAACATTTACTTAATATTATGATAATGAATAGTAGAGTGTTTGGGTAATGCTGTTTCGTGATCTTGTCAATTAAAAACAAATTGGTCGTGGTAGATGCCAGAAATGGACACAGCTTGACGAATTCAGCTTCTGACTGCTGATGTACAGAAATGAATTGTTTAGAAGTTTAAAAAATTAAGAAGATTTGTATTGGAAAAAGTTGCTGGATTACCATACAAATCCTACTAATTTCAAACTACCAGAAAATTTCGTGCAAAGTTCAGTGGTCTGGAAATTTGCGATTCACGATCTTTCAGTGGCCAATTTTCTTTAAGAGGCGTGATTGTAATTGTATTCATCAAAACAAATATCTAGTCCAAGATGATGAATACAACTACCATGATTCCCTGCAGGCGCATTTATAGAAAGAATTCGGCATTTCTGGCATTCAATTCGATTTACGACCATTTGGTATGATTGACAGGGTCACGCGAAAACTGTACTTCAATAGACCTGTTACTGAATGCTTTTTGGTAATGTTAATAGTCTGCAAATCTATGTGCGGATTGGCGTAGAGTTATTAGGCTAAAAACACGCTTCTAGTTTGGCTGTGAACAAGAGGGGATAAGAAATGTTTACCTGTTACCCAAAAGTGTGGAAATTTATATGGGCAATGAATGGTTAGCATCCAAAATTTGTTTTGCAGTCTAAAATGAGCTTCATATAGTACAGGCAAAGCACGATGCAAAGGGACAAATACCTTTTTCTACTGGAATCCAGTCTCCTGAATCGTCTCCTGGAAATCTTCACAATCTTATTTTTAAGTGAACAGAGGAACCTCGCCCGCCGTTTTGGCGGGAACTTTTTGGGCTGCTCTTGGAGATCCGATAGAGTTCCTGTGAGTGCACGGCGATTTACCCCTTCTATTGTAAGCGACGGAAAATCTTTGAGTTCCGGATGATGCAGTCATTATTATATAATATGTCGAATTCTCGCATTTTGATTGGTTCTTAATTACGATTAATTGAAGGACAGACGCATAGATGACGTCATTAACAGTTTTTGTTTCTTTATTATATAAGATTTCATGTTGCCTTGCGTCTGTTCAGTAATTGATCACAGATGACGTCAAATTGTTGTAAGAACATCCGTGACACACCCGGCTATCGCCTCGTGTGCCCCTTTTTTGTCCTTACCACATTTTGACAAAATTCAAATTGATTCTTACTAATTAGCAAATTAATCATTGGAGGAAAGTCAAATCGTCACAGCTGGCAACAGGGAAACTTTCATCTTTTATTCCTTCACGTTGAACCTTGCGTTAGTGTAAACATTTAATTAATTTTAAATGAAAGGTTCTTTAGACAAAGGTTTTATTTGGATTTCAATATCTTTTTTTATTGCTTAGAATCCGACAAAGTCGTTTGATTAATTCGACCTACTTTTCTTATCTTGAGGATCTTGGAGTAATAAACTGCTTATTCTTAGTCTGCTTAAATAACATAACACACGTACGATAAGTTGTAAATCAGCTATGCGTTAAAAAGAAAAGACAGAATTTTTATCCGGCATTCGTTCATAGGAATTAAATATGTCAAATAGGACTATAAAGAATAAATGCCTCAGATATCACCAAGATAGAGAAAGGTGGAAGTTAGTGACGGAAGTAAGTGGTTTGACCTCTAATTCACGTACACAGAAACAAGGTATTTTACCTCGCTGGCCAGAAATACCGTGGGATCTTGAGTAAAGAATGGCTAGAACAAAAAGTAAGTTGGCGCGTGCGTATTGGATTCTAACTATTCCTGTTACCAGAGTCTCTTGTTTTGTTTCCTTTCATAAAGACAAGTCTGAGGCAAGTGTACTCCCTATAGAACACAACAGGACAATGTGTGCACTTTAGTTTATTATTAAGAATACTATTAATAATGCGCATTATTATTTTTACAAATTCCTTTTATATATTTTACGTAATAAACTCAGTGGAAAGTTGTCAATGGACATTTATTCTCGTGCTGAACAATCCTTAAGAAACCAATGCAATATTGTATTGGTGGGTGCAGCTGTAAGTTATGCTGGGCAGACGCAGTACAGTTTGTTAACAGTTTAAATTCCTAGAGCTATGGAACGGTGCTTAGTTCAGTTAGTAAAAGATTAGCCTGTTCCAGGCTCCCGCCTGTTGGGGTCGAGCGGAAAAATAGAGGGCGAGCGAGAGAAAAAACGAGGGGGACTCATTAGGCGAGGAAGAGAAGCCGTTCTTCGCCTCAGTCCTTCCTCGTTTTTTCCCTCGCTCGCCCTCTCTTTGTCGCTCCTCCCCAACTATCGAGAGCCTGAAACAAGCTAGCAAAAGATCGAAAAGAGGGATAATTTAATTAGGTGGTGTAACGCGATAAAATACGGACTGTTCTGCAGACCGCTTTTAACTCTAACCTTGGATCTTCGGATTAATTATATTCTACTTGAGTCGCGGTCAATTGCAAGCATGCAGGATATCATATCCTCCGACTTAGCCGCGAGTCAAGAACGTGCAAACCTCCTTGTTCCCTAATACCCTTCGTGGAGTTAACGCAACGATTGTCTTGAAATTTAATGCGAATGCCATAAAAAGATTTAGAGTTTAACCTAGAACCAACTGATCTTTGATTTTATTGGGAACGAACATCGGTTTTGTTCCCAAGATGGCGGACTTGGGGTCGAGGAGCGAATTGCTCCTGCCTTTGCCTGAATTTTCCTCGGACGTTTTTAAGGCAGGCCCCAGGGCCGCCAGGGCAGCCTTTAAATCCGGTTTACCCAAATTAATAGCATCGTCGTTCTTCTTAACATCCGGGAAGGTAACATCAGCCGTTCCGTTCTTGTCACTAGATGTTGAATTCTTTCCTTTTGAGGGTAATTGCATTTTATTAGAGGGCGTTTGAGTCTTTTCATTTGATAAACTTTGCGTTGAAGAGGGCAATGTTTTCCTCGCACCACTTACTACCGGACTTGTGGATAACACCTTTTTCCTTTTCCATCCTGTAGTGTATCCTTTTTTCGAGCGATATTTAGCAAGCCATTCTTGTAAGGGAGCAAAGTATTCCAATATGGCGCTGGCTGTCATCTCGCGCTCACCCGTCAAATGGTAAAGGGTCTGGGGCCAAGGCCGGCTTCGACCTGCCGCGAGCATTTCTCTTATTAAATAAAGATAACAAGGAAGGTCAGATTTGATTTAAGAAAACAAATTTGTTTATCACTGCAACAAATCAGCTTGAGGAGGCTCGTACCTGAATTTTTGGCCGGCTTCTTTTGACTTGTAAATAGAACATTCATGAAGCTTTCCTTGGTGTTTGGAAATTGCACAAAGTGAGCGATGAAACTGGAACTGGAGAATGAGTGAAACGAAATAGCTGCAAACGAAAAGAAATAGCAGAGAAGTTAGCATTGTACAAGGCGCTTGTATGTAGGGCAGCCTTTTCCGCCCTGCAGGCCCGCCCTGCATTGTAAGCGTACACCTACGCACGCATAGGTCCGCAATATGTATTGACAGTCCAGTGGCGCTTTGCTGTGCAACGATAATTCCGATTTGAATTTCTGAAATTTCAAGAGGCGAATTGAAGCAGCAGTGGCCAATCTCGGGAGGTATACTCCAATTTTCGGAAACTACTTACCGGGAATTTCCGTTCCATTTCATTTTCCTACCAGAATTTCGGAAATTGTTGGGTAAATAGTTCCCATTTCGGAAATTCTACCATTTTCCGGAAACCTCCCTAAAAATTTCCGTTCCGTTTGCTTCCGTTTCAAAAGTCCTGGAATTTTTGGTTGATTAGAAAGCACCCCAATAGTTTCCAGGTTTTTTCGTCCTGTTAACTCGCGACTCTGCGTTTTCACAATTAGCCTCTTCAAAGCATTCAGCTAGTTGGAGAGCGGCGTGAAAAACGGTGCCTTCCCGCACCGCCCTTCGTCCCTATTTATTCGCTTCTCCAATTTTTGTACCGCGACCAATCTAACTGAAGGCCTGGAAGAGGCTGTGTCACAGTAAGGCCACTCATACCCAGCACTTTGTTTGCGATTTCTTTAAAGCTTGCAACAACAAAAAGCTGTGAAGGAGCTGGGCTGCTGTCATTAATTGCAGTTGAAGAGTTTAACATGCCACCTCTCTTTGTTTTCAGGAATGGCGGAAGATAGATTACAATGGCCAGTTCCTTCTATGAGACGAGCCCACAGGGAATCATGGTAGTTGTATTCATCATCTTGGACTGGATATTTGTCTTCATGAATACAAATAACATGTCTCCCCGCAGCCGCATCTCGTAGAGAAAATTGCCCATTAGTTTCGATAGGTCTTCTTTCTTCTATAATAGGCTCTATTCCGTGGTTGCTATGGAAATAGGAAACATGTTATTTGAAACAAAATTAATTGAAAATAAAAAAAACCGTCAGTCATAACATTACCCGATGTAAGGATAATTGGATCCCACGTGAAACTTCGCCCCAGGATCAAAGTCCTTCTCCGTCCGAGGGATTGGTGCTGACACACCTTGATAGTGCATGCGCAGTCGCCACCATTCTGAGTTATAATTTGAAGGTGTGATCCTTCCAGAGAACACCTTCCATCTCCACTGATCAACAAGTAACGTCCAAGGCAGAGGTGCAACGCGACGTAAAGCTTGCATCATTAAGTAGTTAATGTCCGCCTCTGCAGTGTGGAAAAAAAACTTCTTAATGTAGGTCCGCATTGCGTAGTCATGAAGAGAATAAAAGGGAGAAGGGAGCCTTAGTTACAATTATTTTTTTCCTAAAGACATGGTTTTCTTGGTAAGAGTTCTCCTTATTCTTGTGTGTTAAGCAAAAGTGGGTTGGTTTGGTCGAGGGGTGATGAGACGAATAGATGAAAGAGAGACTGTTCTCTCTTGAATCAGAGCATCTTCAGTCGCTAGAAAAGCCTCGAGTTGCCAGCCGTCTAATCGTTAACCACATGGTCGATTGAAACCGAGAGTGAAAAGTCTGAACAGTTTTACTATACCCCAGTAGTTTGTCTATGAAATAGAGGACATTAATCAACTATAATAGAAGTACTTTAACGACAAAATGTTTTTTTTTTACTTCTTATAAATTAATTAACGCACAATAATTGATCGCTTTCTTTCCATCGATAGACGACACCCGTGTAGCCAATCAATCGCTTTTTAGTTTTTACGATTCTTCGAACTGCTTAGAGAATTACTTACCAGTATCGTTTCCGACAGTGTACAATAGCCCTACTGATTTCAAGTGCTTCGGGTTCTCCACAGAGAGTGCAATAGTGTCCCCTATAGCCTCGTGAAAGCCCGGATTGGCGCCACTTCTGTATGCATAAGGGAGGTCCTTGTATGCAAGATAGTACTCACAATGTCCCATCTCGTGGTGGATCGTAATCAAGTTCTCCTGGTTCACGCCAGTGCACATCTTTATCCTAAGCCAATAACACACCCGAATAGTGTTAACAGAGCATTTTGTCTATAGCTTTTCTTTATAGTCTGTGTGTGTCTGTCTATCTGTCTGAGTGTCTTTGTGTGTGTCACTTTGTGTTGGTTTTTGTCTTCCTATCTGCGCGCCTGTTCATATCAAGAAACGCATCCAATAATTATAGAGATTTCATTTTGATTTCCTTACCTTACGTCTCCCTTGCAAAAATCCCAGGCCGATGGATGACAAACCATTTTTCTGTCTTTTGGTTTTGTGATGACGGACTTATTCCAGAACATTTGGGGCATGGGATCGAGGCCAAGGGAAACAAAAAACGACTGCGCAAGCTTAAACATTTTCTTTGCGTTGTACTGCTGCTTTATCAAGTTTGGGGTGACGTCAAGAGATGGGACCTTGGGAAAAGGCTTCACGATATCATAGATTGAACTCCAATCCTGGGCCCACATGTTTCCCAAAAGATGGGCCTGAATGGTTCCATTTGAGGAAACTTGAGGGTACTTCTCGTGTAATTTGTACCTCACATAAGCATGAAGTTCTTGATAGAGCAGTCTCAGATCATTCCATAACTTCTTGATCGCCGATTGGAAGTCATTTCCCATTTCATATTCGCTGCGTTGAAAATTCCCATAGTCACCCCATGCGTGGTCACGCGCTCCAGAGTTAAGAAGGCCCACAAGTCTTTCGTACAGCGTTCTCATGGGAGGACCCACAGTGTCTCTCCAACTTTTCCAGCCCCATAAAAGTTCATCATAATCGCGCGACTTTGCCATCAACTCGTTGAGGTCTGGGTCGAGTTCCATACAGCGCGTTTCGTTAGTGTAGTTATTTTTCTTACAAAGTTTCCCGGTACTATAAATGTTGGTCATATTTGAAATAAGATCATCTATTAATTTCATGTCCCTTTGAGATTTAGGAAGGACATTTCGGCGAATTATCCTTATTTGCCTCGCCATGTCGTTTGAGAGATCGACATCGTTTATAAGGGAGGCGTTTTTGCTGGCCTTCATACTAAACGCTTTCGCAAATGTGGAGTTTACAACAGAAAATTCCCTGTTGCACTCGGTTAGGTCCGTCTCGTATCTCCAGGCGGCTTGACTCTCGCCTGAGTAGATTTGTGTTGCTTGAACTTCATAATTTTTCAGGAAATCCAGCGCTAGGGCCGTGTAGTTCTTGAGCCTTGTTGTAACATTTTGCTGGCTGGTAGAGCAGCAGGTGCGGCTCCACAGGAGAAAAATTAGCGAATTAAAAATCCATAAAATCATCGTCGTTGTTCCCTAAGCGGCATAAACAAACCATATTTCCTTTCAAAAGGAAGGAACATTTCCTTGGATATGACTGTGTAAGACCCTTTTGGCAAACCAAACAAAAATCAATTTCTTGCCGAGTCCAGAGCATATAGTGATATGATCTGGCGCTAGTGATAAATTATGAATCCATTTTTCAGGTGGACTTAAGCAAAGACAACAGGTAATTAACTTTTCGTGGTTCAGGTCTGTTGCTTAAGTAAATTATACTTGTCACAAACAAGCGGCCTCTTTTAGACGAGTGTGATTTAAGCGAATCGTGTAATTTTTGCCAGATAGCGGTGTAATTTGTCAAACAATCTAATGGAAACTGTAGGTATGGCAGGTGACAAGTACATTATATTTAATGAGCGCTTTATTTTTGATTGATATTGTTATTGCTTGGTGACAGAAAACAAATGATCATTTCAAGATAGTATTTTTGAAGTTATTCTTTGTCTCCGACCTAAGATATAAAATGGTGTTTTACTTATTATCAGCGTGGATTGATATGGTAAATGATCTTGATTTAAAAAAGTTAAAATGTCGAACCTTTTTCCGATTCATCTTCGTAGCTTCAGTTGTGCCAATTTGTTCTAACGACTTACTCTCGGAGCATTAACTCCTCTCCACTTTCCTCCACTTCTTGGTTAGGATACATGGCCGGCGAGGGACCGAACCAGTACGTAAAGACTGCCATAGTCGAACGTCGAAGGCTTATCGACACCGTAGGAGGGCACTTAACTTAAGGGGCTCCCAGCCACATGAACACTGCAGATCTAACCTCCCATAAATGGTCAGTCACTAGATACCTATGCCGGAGGATCAGAATAAACAACTAAATTTTTCTTTTTCTTGCCCATATAGTCAACACAACTTGTTAATCTTCTGATCTCGCACTTTCCCCATTAAGACTAAAGAGGGGAGAATGGTGAATCCCTTAACTTGCCTCTTCCCAGTCCCCGCGCACACAGACTGTTTCCGGCATTACCTTGATTTCGATAACACGAGAGAGCAGAACAACACTAAGCATCGACAATTGCAACTCAGAAATAGGAAATGGCGCTGGTTGGGTCATACTATTAGAAAGCCTTTTGCCAATGTGACCAGGCTGGGGCACGCCCCTCTATGAAGATCTCGGGAAACTGGCTCAAAGCAACACGAAGACCGACTGAGGTTGAAGCACATCAAACTGGACTGAGCTGAAACCATCTGCAAAGAGCTGCCAAGGACAGGGGAAAGGGATCTCTGGCGAAGGACCTATGTTCCAATTGAAATTCACAACAGCTATGTTTGGAGAACACTAGAGAAACATCTGCGGAGAGATAGCTTTATCGATTAAATCAGTCAATAATAAAAGCGGCATGATTTTCATAAACTACCTAACTCCGTTGCAGGAAGATAAGCAAGATCATGAAATGACCATGAAGCTTTTAATAATTGTACAGTTGCAATTAGCTCCTTTGAACCTCAGCTGAGCTCTACTCCATGTGAAAGATGAAAAGTGTAATTACATGTAAAGAACTGAATTTTCCGAAAATTTCTTGTGACCTTTAATGAAATTAACTCTCTGATTGTTTGATTGAGAACTCCAAAGCTGGTGTATATTTTGCCTTACTACCGCTGGTCCAAAACAACGATGTCTCAGAAAATTATATTGGCCGACATAAACCAATGACGTGTCGTCAGTATGAAACGATCGCGAGTCACTAAAGCGTGACACTCATAAATCAACTCTTGGCGAACGAAACTGCCGGAGAAACAAACCATTTATCGAAGTTCCTTTTTCACCTAAACATGAGGCAGCTACCGGGAAAAGCGTCCAAAGAAACAAGACGAATGAAGAGAGAAAGAAAACAAGGAAACGCTGAAGGACATCAGAGGGTTTTAACCATCGCGTTGCCTGTTTTGGTTGGGTTGTTTGCATTGCTGGTCGTCTACGTTTACACCACAGCGGCCAAGAACTGATGAACGAAATTTCAGCCAAGACTTTGGCAGTAGGAGTGAAACATCGATACAACTGACAGATATTATAAGTTAAAAACATTGCCCTGATATCATCGACAAAAAAGCACTCTTGCGGTTCAGCTTAGAAAATGAACTGCTACCAAAACATTCAGTCTACGATCGAGTGGCTTACATTAGCTTATATTGAAAGGTGTTCGTCGTCAACCCAGTGTTCAAGAAAACATCATTATTCTGTCTTCTGCGGACGCTAAATCTCTCTCTGTACAGTAAATGACATTGTTACATGACATTTCTCATAAAGATATTTAACCGAGCTAAGCTTCTTAAGCTCTTTTAATGGGAGTCATTTGAAGATGTAGTCGGTTAGTTCATTAATATTTCATAAGTTGTTTTGGTTCAACCTCTGGCTTTGTATACACAATGGAAACATCTGGAGCAAGTGCGATGCCCTTTCAATGCAAGCTTGTTAACATTACAGTTGTACCACGAAATATAATTACGGTATTATTTTTAACACTGAGAAATATATATTTCTTTTAAAAAGTCCGTGGTGTGTAATTTACGTCTACATATTTGATCGATTTTTGTTTTTTTTTGTGGCGATATTGAAATCTCTTAATATTTCTACAACCGCAGATTGGTTCATTGTTTCTTTCTTATTTGTAATACGTTATAGGCGGGTCTGGCCAATAATTTTCATCTTTCTGGAGATAAGTAAATTTAGAGAAAATGAAATTTCTGTTTTTGATGTTGTATTTATGAAACTTTTTGAATTGACCTTTATTTTGAATTGCGTCACATCTTGATAGACTCTTAATTCTTCGGTAACAATACTGTATCACCAAATGAACAAGTGTTTCCCTTTATACCTGAAACCCAATCTCAAAATATTGTAGTCTATCCGCGAATCTTTTCTTTTCTCACTAATGGTCGAGACAGCAGCAAAAGTGTAGAAATTTTCAAAAATAATACGACTTTTTTTAATTTTCACAAACATGTTTCGACGGTACATCCGTCATCGTCAGTGTGACGGTTATGAAAGTTTACAGTGATTTAAAACGTGCCTGTTACAAATCATACGTTACATTGCGTTGGAAAACAATACGCTAGGTGAATTTCGAAGTTAACGGAATTAAAAGATGCGCGTGCGCGTGCAGCTATAGGGAAAGCGTCAAATTGATGTGTTTGACCTGTTGATTAACGTCAGGCTTTTCCCACTTGATGTACATAGACTCCTTAAGCTTAACTTGGTACTTGGTAGGTGCAGAGTCTAAGATCTTGAAGCAGTCTAAGTACTATTTTCTCATTGAGAAAAAAATACGCCGCTGCGGCCAGACTAAAAATATTGTTTTAATCTTGATTTGATTAATCCATATGAGTGTGTACTTACGACTAGTGAAACAACTCTTCTTGATTCAGAGGTATTTTATGACTTTTATGTTTGTTTATTCTGTCGAAAAACTCGAGTCAAACTTTATAATTACTTACCACGCGCGTTGAGCCTTGCGTGACAACTCGATGTCACGCATTTGCATTTAGCGGTAATAACCTCGTTTCCATGGTTTACCCTCAATAGCTGAGGAAGGACTGGAAACGGTCACAGTTCGGCGGCCATGATTGCCGCTTCCCCGCCAAAATTTAATCTCTTTCCACGCTCGCTCGAAACGTTCGACAATTTGATTTCTTCAGTTTTGTAGCTGTTAGTTCAATATCCATTTCCTGAAAATGACGATGAACTGCATAACTCGAAGAGGTCGTGGAATTTTGGTGGCGTTCGAAGGTTGCGATCGAAGCGGAAAGTCAACACAATGTAAAATGCTTGTGGAATATTTGAAATCGATTGGGCGAGACGTAGCTCATTTACGTTTCCCAGGTAACTCCTTTTTTTCACCTTTTTTATGTTCTTCTAGCTACTGTTGAAGGGTGAAGGTACAATGAAAATTTTTCACGCTGTGCTGTGTATGTCGGTATTCTCCTTTCCATCGATCATCACAATAATTTGGTTTGTGAATGGCGTGGGCAACTTTCTCTTTCTTTTCATGATCGTACTGCTCTGTTTTAGAGTGCTGTCCTTTGGACGATCCGGATCAGGGTCAATCATCCAAGATCATTCAGATCATGGTGTATCTGAGAAACGGAGGAATCCACTCTAGAAAAGGATTCATCAGTTCCTTTGATGCACCAGCACCTTACATCATTGATCCTGATTCTAATCTTCTCGAAGGAGCACACCCTTAACTTGTATAGAGGTAGATCCACGGCCTGGGGTGGTTGGGGGGGGGGGGGGGGGTGGGGTTACTCCCATATATGAACTATGTGGGTGTGTGCCGCTGTGAAGGGTATAGTTTTCAGGCAGTTTAGTCTGTTTAGTCAATAGAAATTGAAACTTGGAAGTGACTTTGTAAGATATTGGTTTAGTTAGCGTACATGTATGTTGGACTATTATAGTGATAAAATTTCTGCATGGAAAATAGCTATATTCCTGGGACAGCGTAGGAGTTTGTGGTGCTGATCATGGTCTAGTACATGGTAAGGGTTTCAGTGCCCCAGCAGCACATCCCACCCAAAGATTAACAGAGTACTGATCACCAGGATCCATGGAGGGTGATGGGGGCTTGTATAGTTGAAGCCCTGGCCCCCAATGAGACATGGTTTGCAACTTTCTTGCTTAGAAGGAGCATACTCCCAGAGCTGCAAAAGAGCACCTTTGTTGTTCATGCTAACAACTACACTCCCACTCCAAAAATCCTTCACCTGCTCCAAATGTTGTACATCTTTAAAACCAATATGTGGCTCGTAAGACTACAAACCCAATGTTTATGTAAGTTGATAAAATGTCAACAAAGAGAAACAAAGAACAAGCTTGAGAAGTGATATATCTTTATGGTTTTAGTTTAGTCATAAATTTCTACAAAAATCCAATAGCTTTCTTTATTTTTTTATATGTTGCAAACACAGCTATGTCCAATACTTTATTAAATTAATCATCACTTCAGAATAACAGAAGATTTTATTAATTAATCCACATCCTTACACAGTTATCATTCAGTCTGACATTTTTTGTAAATGATGCATTAACAAACTATTGACATGTTCCAGGGGCTAACTATTGCTTGAATGGAGGTGTAGTTAATAAGATTGCATGTTTATCTGCTGTCAGTCTTTTGTTAAAACCAATAGGAAAACACTTCCTGTTGGTACTTATTCGTTGATATACTTTACATTTCTTGTTAAGAATTCCTGTGTCTGTTTTCAGATAGAACAACAGCCATAGGACAGTCCATTAATTCGTATCTGCAAGGAAAAACGGAGTTAGAAGATCATGCTATTCATTTACTGTTCTCAGCAAACAGATGGGAAGTTGTGTAAGTCTTGATTCTCCCTACTTATTGCCAGTATGTACATTAAAGGATATTAAACCAGGACTAATTTGGAAAGGCCACGGCTATTATGACTTGACTGTGAATTTTGTAGTAAGGAGGCTTATAGCTGGCCAGGAATTGAAAAGTGGACATCCAA
Organism: Orbicella faveolata; assembly: GCF_042242905.1. Classification (NCBI taxonomy): domain Eukaryota; kingdom Metazoa; phylum Cnidaria; class Anthozoa; order Scleractinia; family Merulinidae; genus Orbicella; species Orbicella faveolata. The sequence goes on from NW_028301553.1 coordinate 3,449,512, forward strand.
GATTTGCTGTAATTGTACCAGCTCAGCCAGCAGTTTATAAAGCAAGCAATGTGAAAAAAAAAACCAAAATAAAAATTGGGCGTCCACAGGATTTCTGGAGACCCCGCTGGCTAAAAAATCACACAAAAATTTGTAAAGAAACAGATCTTCCAATGTCACGGAAGTTGAAGAGAGAGCTGCTTCCAGCTGCCTACTCCCACACAACCATGGCATAAAGAACATCATCTTTTACCCGATGCCACTCCAAAATGACCTGAAAACAGACAGTTTCCTTCAATCTCATACCCAGAGGTTGCATTCCCCTAGACCAGTGGTTGGGAAAGTCTCATGTTTCCCCACTGTTGGTCTAGGGGATGCAGACCCTGGATACAAGATTTAGTTTGCTTACAACCTCTATGTGTCATATTTAAATGCAAGAAGAATATCACCTTTTCTGGTCAGTTACTTAATAAGTACTTAGTGTGGAGGTTTTTTTCCAGTGGCGATGTAATTTAACAGCACATTTTTCTTCTCCTGTTTCTCAGACCAAAAATTAAGCAGCTTTTAGAAAATGGGACCCTTGTGATAGTGGATCGATATGCTTTTTCTGGAGTAGCTTTTACTGCAGCTAAGGTGGGTTTGTACTTGTTAAAAATTTGCCACTGTTAAGCGATCAATGTGCTGTCGAGACTGATTTTAGTTAGTTTAGTTTTTACCATCTAAAACGCATTGATAATTCTTCAAGTTCAAACAAAGGAAATCATGACCGTGACGGTGTCTGGATATCTGATCTTAATTAGCATAGATTTTTATGAGTTTATTTCTCTGTTTTCTCTTCCGTTTTAGTTACAATTGAGAGGATATATCAAACACTCAAGGCAGTGTTTGACCACATTTCCAAACACCTTGAAGTTTGTCAAAAATACTCTGCTGCGCATAGTATTTTCAACTCATTTCGGTGTTTGGAAATGTGGTCAAACATGGTCTTTCGTGTTTGATATATTACTTTAGACACATATTTGAGACTAATATGTAAATAATTTGTAGTTAAAATGAATTCAAGATTAGATTTGCAAATTATGCTATTTCACTGTATGAATTTTGGTTTTGGTGGCTAATTAGCTGCCTGCTTAGACTGTTTTCCTTCCCTTGGTTGTCCATTTCATAAAGCTACCAGGAGTTTTGTGACTTCCTGCAGTTAGCATGTTAGTCCAGTTTCACCTGAATAGTCTGTTTGACTCAATAACTTGATGGTAACCATGTCACCTGGGTGGAGAGAGACACTACAATAGTAAGAAGGTATCTTGACCATTGAAGAGCAAATAGCACAGCTTTTCTTTGGGATATCAACATCAGGATCAATGATCTAAGATCACTCCAATCAAGGGCATCAAAGAAGGCTGCATCATCAGAGTCGAATCATTGGTTCCTTTGATGCACCATGATCCGAGTGATTTTGCAAAATTGATCCTGATCCAGCTTGTCCCAAAGAAATGCACCTTGAGACTCTTATGCCAGATGAGGATAAAAACTTTGGTGGCTCTTTAGTTTTGGATTTTAGAAAGTGATGACATCATATGAAAACAATCTATTTTTATTCAGATATCGGCTCCATTTATGCAAAGTGTGAATTGGTTTAGACAAAAAAATTCATAACAAAATGGGCTTGGTTATGCACAAAATAATGGAGAGGATTTTAGTGTTCACTGTTGGTTAGTTTTTCTTCCTTTAGATGCTAAATAAATCTCTTTCTACCTCTGTTAGGGTTTTGATGTGACATGGTGTAAGAATCCTGATCGGGGTCTGCCAAATCCAGATGTGGTTTTCTATTTAGACATTTCAATAAAAGATGCACAGACAAGGGGCTCCTTTGGTGATGAAAGGTACGAGAAGGTTGAAATCCAAGAACGAGTTGCAGATATCTATAAACAACTCAGAAGTGATGACTGGAAGGTAAATACTGTGTTTTCTGGTAATGATAATTCTAGAAAGGCTAAAATGTTTCTGTTGGCCTTGCGTTATATATAGCCTGTCTTATTATATAGCCACTCTCTCTGAAAGATTTCTCCTTTCGAGGAGGGCTGCCGTGGCACAGGTTACAATAGATAAAGACGTGATGGTGTAAAAAATATTGATCAGTAACTTATTATATTGATTAACACTGTATTCCTTCTGCTAAATTTTGTCACTTTGGGGCACCTACTCGATTAGTTCCATAAACTATTTAGTTGTCCCAAACTCCACATGATCAACCTTGTATTAAAACTAACTGTCTTCCTTTATCTCCTTTTCTTTCTCTCTTTAACACTTTATTTTTTAATTGCAATTGTAAATTATTTCATTAATGCTATTTATCATCTTCTATGTGTATTTTGTATATATTGATATGTATTCTATTTTTCTCTGACACCTCTGTAAAATTAATGTTTGTGAGAGTTTAAATTAAAATTGAATTGAATGGAACTGAATTTTTACACAAACTACTCAGAAAAAGTTATTTGAACAGCTGCAGTAAAACTCAGATTCTCCACTGGTCATGACTGGTTAAATTAGTACTTAACAATACAGTGACCCTCATGTAGTGTAAAAATATGAACAGTTCTTTCACTGTGGACATTATCTCCTTTGGGAAGTATGCAATTTCAAATAGTGGAGCTTTGGGTAAAATAGGAGCTTTGAGTAACAAAGTTTTCAAGGACTAATAAAATGCATATGTTTGAAGCCAAACGGAAGATATATAAACCTTAACCTCCATTTGGTGGGAAAATATGCTTAAATACTTTTCATTGGACAATATCTGTTCTGAGAGGGAAACATTTTTCCAAGAGCAAAGATCAAGAAACACTGAGCTGAGAGGAATAGATAATGTCTGCTGATAAATATGGATCATGCATTCCTGAAGCCAAATAGAATTTATTGAGGGTTTTTTTTTAATTAGTAATTTAACACATAGTCACTTTTGTTATTAACAGCACTCTATTTTCTGCAATTTGCTACCTTTTTTACAATACTTTACTTGTAGAAACAATACTTATACTAACTCTACATACAGTATGACACAATACTTACTCTACTTACTATACAATACAATATTTTACTCAACTTACAGCATGGAACAATATTTACTTTAGCTACAATAGGATACAATGCTCTCTACTTACAGTACGGTACAATATTTACTCTATGTTAGATACGGCACAATTCTTAGTCTACTTATAATAAGATACAAGGACATCTTTGAGTTTGCTATCCTTCTGAGATGTCTGTACAAGTCCATCTTTTTGGGAGACCTCCTTTTCAAGATGTGAAATGTGAAAATAATTATGTTGGCATTCAAGAATATTATTGTACTAATCTGCTTACAATATATAAAAATGTTGGAAAATGAAGATTATATCTGGGGGAATATCATTGAATATTTCCTACCTGACATATATAGACCAGTTGCATGTGTGAAAAATATTTGATGGGTCATAAGTTGTGTTCATAATCCATGAAATACAAATGTATGTTCACACTTGGTCTCTCTATGGTCAAGCGGAATGCAATTTTGTCAACATTCAAAAATCATGCAAGTCTCATAACATTCAGTTCTTCTCAGTAGGCAATTTATCAGAGAGAAATTGATTGCGTCAACGTAAAATGCAATTTTTGAAAACTGGGGGATATTGCTCATTATATAATGATTAAATGAATGCACGCGCTCTGATTGGTCAATCAGCTATGATTTATTGTGCCAGTAAACACATGGAAATTTCGTGTGTCTTCTGAATTATTATATAAAAGCAATAGACCACAAGTTTTTATGGTTTGGAGGCATGATAAACCACTTGGGATGTTGGAAGAACAGTCGAAGAATTCGTAAATCACTCGCCTCGTGTTGAAGGAATATAAATACGAATTCTTCTCGTTTGAATGAATATAAACACAATAGCCTCCATTTGGCGCCAAAATATGCTCGGATATTTGTCCTTGGACATTATCTGATCCTCGAAGCTCACAGTTTTCCTCGAGCTACTCTCGGAAAACTGTTCGCTTCTCGGAACAGGTAATGTCAGCGGACAAATATCCTAGCATATTTTCGCGCCAAATGGAGTCTGTTGTTTATTTATTATGTCTCTCAGTCAGTACTCGCGCTGTGATTGGTCAGTTTAGCAGGCCGTATTCTCCTGTAGGGCTCGCTAAAATTTAAAGTTGTTTTTGTTGCCAAACTGGTCTGTGATTTATTGCCAAGTGTTCTTACCTTTTGTAGCAAGTTAAAGTTCAAAACTTTCTTTTACTCTAAATTGTGTATTAAAGCGTGCTACGTCTTAAAAACGATTTTAAATTGGCTCGTTTTGCTTTCGAGGTGCTTCAGAAATTTGAAGCCGTTCCGCGTGAATAGAAATCGTTCTCGAACCCGCCAGGCACACAGTAGAGATATAATAAATATCTCACAAATCTCGTCTTCTCGGTGCGTACTGTAAATTTCGGATCCTCGTTTTTTTTATCCGTCGATTTATGGCCCGCTCGCTTCGCGCTTTCGTGGGCCATAAATCGATGGGGAAAAAAACTGGGTCCTCGAATTCCGTTAGCAAGAGGTATGAAATGCACTTTGCAGACTCAATCAGAAAAGAAAATTCTCCCCGTTCAATTGTCTTTCTTCAGAGTCTTATCTACTGACTGAAATACTTTTACCACAGAATGGTGGTACAAAAGATCTCTAATTCAAAAGCACCACAGAATAATATTTCACTAAAAAAGGAAAATGCCAAGACAGATTTAAGTTACAGTTACAGACTTCAGACTGTGCGAAAGAAAAAGCGTATTAGATAGGCGTGATAAAGAAAGGGAAAATACGGATATTTGGGCTCTTGTTGTTTGTTAAAGGGTTGTTAGGTTGAGTCCTGTATGACTTCTATACCGATACGAGTTCCTCCTGGTTCCCTCTTGTGGTTCTGCATTCGTTTACATGACACCAACACAAAATGTTGCGCCAGAACGAGTTATAACGTGGCTAGTTGAGTCCCATCGCTGTTCCCTGGTCGAGATAATTTTCGTTTGTGTACGAAAACTGGCACTGGTCTCAAGTAAACGACAAACAACAGCTCGTTTCAGGAAGCTGTCTCGGTGGGCAGTATGAAAACGCCATGTTGGTGTACCTCCGTCGGCAGACTGGAACGGGTAACGCACACGTGTGCCAACTGGCTTCACGTGAGCCAAGTTGGACATGGGGTGAAGAAAAGGTGTCTTTTCATGTAAACGCGGTATAAAATTATATTGATATGAAACTCCCACGTACAAGTCAAGCTATCGCAGGTTAACACCCTCCCCTAACTCTTTTCTCACACAACCAAACATTTCTATTTGTGACCTGAGAAAAGGGAGTACTTGTTTGGACTAGCTTTCCGACCAAGGAAACTTGCCGTACCTCCCCTCGTAGTCTGCGTGACAGGTGTTCAAAGGCTTCTACATGTAGTTTCCCCCTATCCGTCCCCGCCTGCAACACAGGCTACTCCCCTCGTGATTTCTGGACGTTGTTCTTAAACTTGCTCTTCTTGTTTGTTGTCAGGTTGTTGATGCCATGAAAGATGTGAATGAAATTCACGCGGACATTAGAAACACTGTTTTGGAACTGGAAGGACAATTTGCAAAGACTCCACTGAAAGGACTTTGGACAAATGAAAATTGAAGTTAGTTATTGATAAACTGGGAGCAAAACGCGTTATTTTCAAGACTGCGAGCAATTTCTCGTGTTATTATGAATTGTCGCGGCAGAAGTAAAAACCAGAGGGGAAAATTGAACGAAGTGGAAAAAATGGACGTGGAATTCAGTATTTTGTGAAAAGAAATCTGCTTAATGCACCTGCACCAGCACCAGCACACCGTGACGGGGTGGGCAACGTTTGGCATGTAAAAAAATTTAAATGTAAACAGTCTGCGGTGAAAAAAATTGCCGCGCGCCAGCTTTTTCCCGCGCGTTTTTGCTTAGTAGGACTATTCGAATATCAGATGGGGCAAGAATACGTGGAAACAAATTGTATGTTGCTTGTCCTTTCTCCAAGCATTACACTGCTTAAGTACATTTACAGTTGGACCCCGCTATATTCGAACACGATTTTTTGGAAGTCCCTGTTATTTCGAACTTTTACAACCATTTCTCTTGGATTTGCCCTTTAATCATTTACAATCGGTTATTTCAAACTCCCGTTATTTCGAACTATTTTTCGTTTCCCCTGAGAGTTTGGAATAGCGTGGTTCAACTGTTTTTCATTAGGATCGCTGTTATAAATTCGACTTTTAAATTTAAGCAAATTCACTTTTCTAAAAACGATTTCCTGGCGAGTGCAAAGGACATCTCGCAGGAGGCTAATAACACGCTAGATTTTATCTATATGCGACCCATTTGCTGTGGGGTCTGTCCAAAGAATTACACGCACGTGGTTATATTCTAAAGGTCTAGGATATTGGGCATTAAAACACTTCAAAAACAGCAGATAATATCAAAGGTCATTGAACAATTTAATCCGCAATTATTGTGCTTTGTAGTGTATTTTGAGGAAAGTGAAAATTTCTTTATTCTCAGTCAACAGTGGAACATTGTGCTTACATGTAAGATGAACAGAATTTCGCGGGATATCGCCGTATCCAAGTTAACTTAAAAGCTGAGAACATCGGATTAGTTTTAACACGACGAGTGAAATTTCCATTGCATAACATAGCTGTACAGTTGTAAAATCTCAGCTGTTGAACATCTCAGTACTATAGCTAACCTGCAAAGCAGCCTTCCTTTCTCTCTCGGTGCTCTAATTCCGTTCTATTTTTCACTCGCGTTTCTTCGCTCGTTCTTAAAAGTAGAGCTAGTATGGCTTACATTGAATGCGGGCAACTGAAATTCGGTGAATCCCCAGGCTTGCTTTTTTTATGCATGCCTTTGCGTATTTTAAAATTTGAGAAGGTTGATGAGGCGAATGAGGTGAGAAGTAAATGAGATAAGCTTTCTCACATCTCTTTTCTTGTCGTGTCAGATTTTCGCTCAAAACACATGTTAGTCTTTCTTCACGTGCCCCGCAAGCCGGCTATTATTCAATGTCATATTAATTTCATTTATCTAATTGATTCTTCGTGGTTGATGGAGGTTTTTCTTTTTCATCCCAGTTTTTGCTTGCAAGGGCAAGATAATTGGAAAAAGATGTTTTCGGAAGAAGTGATGCAAAAGTTGTTTTGAAAAAACAAATGTAAAGCTAATTATATTTTCTTGTTTATCTTGTCCTCTTGTTATTTTCTTGTTTTTACTTGAAGCCGACTTTAGTAGCTCAAATGTTACGCTAATGGATGAACTTTGAATTTATTCCGGTTGAAAAACATCATGAAGGAAACGTGGTTCTTCCGTTGCTTTCTTCTCCGCCCACTCTCTGAGTTAGAGGAGAAAAAAAAAAATCAAAGGGGAAGAGAAAAAAAGCCGTGCTTGACATAGAAACCTCTCTGTGTGAGAGAGCTTCCGTTTTCCTTCCAAAACACCAGCCATTTATGCCATTTTTTTGTTTCATCTCACTCCAAACACATTTTTTCTTGTTTATGTGTCATGTGCTAGGATGATGAACCATTCTGTGATATGTAGCGCCTGGTCATGTGTTTTGTCAAGGACGGAAAATTTCACACTTTAAATGCCGTCACTTTGTCTACATGCACAATATTTCGCGGCTGAATTTCCTCGAAAACGCAAAGAGTAAAATCCAAACAAAAACCGTTTTATATCAATAATCACGTATTTTGGTAAATGGAATACGTTTTTCACGCGCGTAAACGGCGTAAAGTTGTCTGCATGCACTGCAGGTCCGGACAAGACAAATTAACAGAGCCCGCAGTGGGATATCAAGTTGATTATCCCGTTATCGGGAGATGATCTGATTTTCAAGAGGTAAAGGTCACTCACAGGCCAACTGCTTTAATCTCTGTTAGTCTCCAAAAGACACAAACATCTTCAGTGGGCTTAGAGATAGACACTGTTTTGATTAAAACGCAATCTAAACAGTTGCGAAGGTTCGGAAAATACGTGAAGATCGTTTACTTGTTTTTGGAAAGAATTTGAGCCTGCGGAAATTACAGTAATATCTTTAGATCTGTGATTGTAATGGCATCGTTTTCTACTACTTGGCTGACAGATAAGACAAGTAAGCTATGAAAGAAAACAGCGTCACTGGAGACGTAAATGTTCTGGTCGCTGGAACAAGCGGTAATTAAATCGAAGTTTTCATCCGGCAATGTGTTAAGCATTCAGCAAAGTCGAAAAAAAAATCGAAGGAAATGAGTTCTCGAGGAGGCGTACAAGCAAACTGTGTCATTGTCACAGTAAACATGACAAAACAACAAAGACCGGAAATTTTAAACTCACCGGAAGTTGGTTAAAGCAATTACCATCAATAATGCCTGGAAAATTCACACCGGACTGTGACAGTTTTAATTATTGCTATTGAACTGTTGTTTTACGCGCCTCTGCAAATTGAATGGAACAAAGAACCACTTTGAGGCTATTTTATTGTTTTTCATAAAGTGAATGCTTTGCTAACTTAGAGAACGAATTTCAGCGTGTTGGTTTTGTGAATTGCCGTGCTTGTAGAATTTTCTGAGCCCAACCAAGAAAAAAAGTCTGTTGTTGTTTTTCTCTCGCTCTCGCTGGTCTGCATGTCATGTGTTTGACACTGTGGGATATTTCAACAAGTTATTTCGGAAGTTATAACATGGGTCCCCTGGGACGTTGCAAAACAAATAATGTAGCTTAAGTTAAGCTTGAAGACTCATTGCCGGTGGATTTCTACCCCTTATGCAGTTGTGTTTTGATTCATCGTTATGCTATCAGATCTTAAATCGATCATACGTGTGAAAACCATAACCCTATCAGTTACCACGCCTTCGTTTAATGGTTTGAAATTTGTACCGCGTATAACGCAACGCGATCGCTGATTGGACGAAAGTATTGTAATGCTGTCAATCGATAGAAACTCCAGCCAATGGCAGATAAACATCAATTTACCCCCAATGGCTTCCAGTGTCGCAAGTAGTTTTCATTGTAGGGTCGTGAGAAGAAGTCAACAGTCCTTAGAAGAGAGCAGATTTGAAACTCTTTTCGCTCGATGCGTTTTGATCACGAGGAGGGAAAAATGGAAGCGGGTCCATTGACTCGAAATTACCCGAATATTTTCGAATGTTTAACGAGCCATAATCCTTCCGTGGCTCCGTATGGCCTACAGAGACCGGTGATGCCTGATAGCGCTGAAGTGACTCAAGACGCTGGACATGGATTTTCATATGCGGAATCTCCCATACATTTGACTGGTATACGGAGCGGCCCGCACGACTTTATTCACACTTTGTCAGGGGGTGGCGCTCAAGGGGCGTTTAACCTGCAAACCAATTATCCCGTCCCAGCTGCATATTCATCGCTGGCTGCCCGTGGAAGAGAGTTCCTGCTACGCCGTGAACACGCAGTAACGCTGCCTTCTGTATCGTTACCACCTCACACCATCTCTGTGGACGTGACAGCTTCGTCGGCAGCGAATCTCGCTGTCCCAACACCGCCCCCTTCTGCGTTTCACCAGACGATCTTCACAACGAGCAATGTTGCCCTCCATGCCATCAACCATCTAAGTTTCTCCAACGCTCCGGCCCCGCTGACGTCGCAAACGTTCGGGCAAGACGCCGCGCAACACGCCGTTACTACTTTCCCGAATGCGGTTGGTCTTTCGAACGTGCAAGCGTCACCGAGGTCAGAGTCCAGCCACAGCAGTAGCGACTTGCAAACGGAGACTTCCCAAGGAAGCATCGGTCTGCCTCGTCCAAGCCCGCTCAATGCAGTGAAAACAAGCATTGTTCCGTCACCTTCAAGTGTAATGCCGACCATGGAGTTGTCATCTAATGGCGCTTTTCTCCGCTACATAAAACCACAAGGGAAGCTAGAGTTCGTGTGCAGATGGACTCTTCAACAGAACGTGCCTTGTGCTAACGTGTATGCAAGTATACAGGAGCTGGTGAAGCATCTTTCCTTGGAGCACGTGGGAGGGAGCGAAGGTAATTCCTCACACATCTGCAAATGGTATGAGTGTCACAGGGGCGGCAAGCCGTTCAAAGCCAAGTACAAGCTTATCAATCACATTCGCGTTCACACTGGAGAAAAGCCCTTCTCCTGCCCCTTTGCAAACTGCGGCAAAACGTTTGCGCGCTCGGAAAACCTCAAGATTCACAAGCGCACTCACACGGGAGAGAAGCCGTTTGTCTGTGAGTTTCCTGGTTGTAACCGTCGTTTCGCCAACTCGAGTGATCGTAAGAAGCACTCACACGTTCATACGGCCGATAAACCATACCTCTGTCGAGTGCCAAGCTGTGGCAAAAGTTACACGCACCCAAGCTCTCTTAGGAAGCATTTAAAGATGCATCTCAAGGCTGCAAACGGAAGCCTGGCTTTGGACACTAACGATACTTTGGCGGTGATCTCGCAAGCGGAACTACAACTGAATGGTTCAAGTGCGTCTAGAAACATGCAACCATGGTTTGCCCTCGCTCAACAATCAGCGAAAAATTCTATGCCACTGAATGCTATACCTGTGAAAGAAGAAACCTCTAATTGATTTGCCTGAACACTTGATTAAGACTCTGAACGTTTTGGAGGAGGAAAAATCATAACTGATCGCGTTGTGAGAATTCTTCTTTACGATGGAAACGTTCGGACAGTCAGATGGTGGATTGTTGTAACATTTCTTAGACAAACGTAAATCGTTTGTTTTACTAACCAATATTTAAGAGCAAGACAGAAATTCGAGATTTTAATTTGTTTGAAATCGTTTTCAAGTCGTAGATCCGTTTCGGTTTTTTAATCCTCGCACATGAACAAAACACATGATTCAATTGATTATCTCGACTTCGTACAGATTTGCCATTTGTTAATAATCAAAAACACATTTTTTTGCAAATTCTTACGTCTAATTTGTACAGAATCGTATTTACAAAGAAACAAGAATTATATGCCATCGTTCGCGTTCGCGTCAGTAATATCGACAAATATGTTCGTAGTAATTTATTTTACAATCTATTTTTTCAGGCTCGCGTCCAAACTCGTACGATTTAATAAAAATAAGGATGGTGATGATAGATGTGTCCTGGCTTTATGGCAATTTTCTGCCTCTGTTTGTCTTTGAGAACAGTAATATAGGCAGCCTAGGGTAAGGTCAAAAAGCATGTGTCGACACTCGCTTACATATAACTTCTTATGAACCATTTATTGCCCTTCGGGGGGTGGATACCAACGGGATAGTTATATGCGGGAGGACAGATTTACACAAACGCGATTTGCGAGCAAATTGTTACACTGTTGTTACATTATTATCTACTGCGCCAGGTTCAAGATGCGTTGATAAACGTGGTTTTGATTAAAGCGGGATCGGTATCATTCATTTGCAGCTAGTGTCAACACGACATGACCACTGATCTCGAACATTCTAGCAACTGTATTTGCCAAATTCTATTTTTGAGCGCGCGTGTGTGTGTTTCACAGACGTATGGAGAAGCTCAGCGAAATCTACGTGTACAGTAGACCAGCGTGGTTTACGACTATACGTAAGATCCGATCGAAAGGGGGCCGCACAGCTTTGGATGATCGTGAAAGCCTTTTTTTGCACTTGAATTAAATTGAAATCTTACATCCCCCCAACTGAGGGTCATGGTTTGGTTTGTTTAGTTCTTCCGCATGTTTTGACTAGTTCTCTAAATCGCTTTTCAAACAGACCACCAAAGGATAACCGCGTAGCAAGATAAAGTACTTAACGTTGGCTAAATGCAAGAATGTATTTAGACAGTTCGGGTAATTGAAGTAATGACTGCAATTTTTGCGGCCGTTTATGCGCGCAGTTTCTTCATGCGCGCAATTTTTGCATGTGCGCTCCATCTGATACGCGCGCGTTGACCTTTTTTCCGTTCTACAAGAACTGAAGTATTAGATGGCTGATCGCTAATCCCGTTTATTTCCAGCTATGCCCTTGAATCAATCACGGCTGATCGCCTTCCACTTCTAAGACAATCTGCTCGTAAAGGGAACATACATGGAAAACAAGCAGGTCCCAAGAAATCATATTAGATACGTTTCTCCAGTTTCGAAAAACAGGTATGCGATTGCGATCGGGTAAAGCTGTTCAAGTCACGGCTATTTTAGTACTGTACAACATTTCCGTACACAAATATAAAGAGGCTATTATCGAGTTGATTTTGTGACCTGTTTCTCTCCTAAACATTCCTGGATGTTACTTTACTCTTATCAGAATGTTTTCATGTACCTCACACGATCTACAAAGTATCAGTGTTATTTTTACTTCCGTTCATGTGTGTTTGGTCCAACGCTTATTAAATGTCGCCATTGGGCCGATTCTTAGACAGCTTAAGCTATAGTTGGCAGTGCATGTTTTTGATAATTAATTCTGTTTATTGCAGTCATCGTGGGTTGTGGGTTTCATTCTTTCGTCGAGTTTTATCATGATAGCGTTGTTAAATTCGCGACGCTCTTGACATTTCGAAGCGTAGGGTTGCTTTTTTGAGGTAGAACACACACGCCGCGTTTGTGAGAGCTTCAAAGAGCCCATTTGTCATAGCATAGCATTCGAGTTATGATGAAATTGGACGCGCTTCTTCCAGTTGATTGCGTACAGATTTGAATGGTTTTCACTTCTAGATTGCTCGGTAGACGAAATTGAGTATCTAAAAATAACCCTTAGAGATGGTAAAAGAATCTTTTAATTTGTGCTTGCCGTAGTCTGAGGGGGATTTGGGTTTTAAATGCGGTTTGCGGTATTCGGGACAACTTTGAAAATTTTTGCGATCTTTCTGTAACAGCAAATTTTTAATTGCGGTATTGTGGCATGCATTCTTTTAACCTGTTCGACGTTTTGAGCCACGATAGTAGGCATGAAAACTTAATATTCTTTGTTTTCCCGACTATTCCATCAACAAGACGCCTTACTCCGATGAATATGCAACATGTTCGTGAATGATTGTTTGTAGTTCTAGTTAATCTTCAATTTTTTTGTTAAAACAACCAGTGAGGTTAAACCCCCAGGGGTGGGGCTCCCGTATAAAAAAGACGCGGGTGCTCGTCGGAAATTTTGAAAATAGCCTCTAAGAGGTACCAAGATCCTGCTTTGTGGGCGCGGCTTGAATTTTTTTTTTTTCACACCTTGTAGGTCAATTCTCAAACTACAATTAGTCTCCTGCCCTATTTTTTTCGGCTCAATACCCTAAAAGGTACCGTGAAAGCTCCTGCTGTGTACCCTTTGAGGCTGGACACCTTAAGAGGAACCGCCTTTTTAAACCCTTAAAGGTACGACTGGCACCCCGTCCTTTCTATCTGGGAGTCCCCCGCCCCCCCCCCGGGGGGGGGGTAAACCAAGAGACTATGATCGTAGTCTCTTGCTGCCAATCATTCTCGCCACGCGTTTTTGCCGTCGTGAAAATGAAACCGCAAGCTAACGCGGTTTAGTTGGGAAAGAGCGAACAAGCGATGCCGCGACTCCCCTCCAGGCCACTCGCGGATCACGCTCTTTTCTATACCCCGACCAACCAAACAGCCAACCACGCAGACTACGTTTGTGGTAACAGGACATCGTGTCATCCAATAAACTGGACAGTGATTTATCCGCGGTCGTCCGATTTTGTTTATCACTCCTATGCTTACAGACGGAATTGGACTCCACTCAGTCCTATAACCATCATAAATTTCTCTTGTATAATAGTCTTCGATGTCAAATTTAGAAGACAGAAAATATAAAGACAAGCCTCACTGAAAAGTTTCAAAACGAAAATCGAAACTGAGGCTTCTTCTGGATTAACTCAATTCCATCTGAATTGTTTTCTATCAGGCCTGGGTTGTTTGAAATGAAGATAAACTCCATCCAACGGATAAATCATAATCCAGTGGATAGCGTGGTTTGTTTTGTTAACTCTTATCCATTGGATAGCGATTTATCCGGTGAATAGCGTTATCCAGCCTTCGAACAACTGGGGCCAGAACTTGTTTTGAAAAAGACACAACAAGAACCTACGAAACAAACTATTCAGCAACAAAAGAAGGCTAGAATACAAAGTTTTATTATATTTTATTTGGAATTATACATTAAAAATATATCTCCTGGTTCATATACAATACTCGTTTTCCTCAGCGCTGGGAAAACATATATTCAACTTCATAATCATTCACAATAATAAACTTCCCATTTTATACACCTATCCTCTTTTCAATCTCCTTTGTCTTTCTCTAATTATGTAGTTATGAAAAAGAAAAATCCACCCGTAATACCAATATTTAAGAAACGTTAAATGATAAAATTAACACTTAACTGAACAAAACTGAATTGTAACGAAAGAACGTCAAACCCCGCATGTGTGTAAATGTGAATTGCTGTTAGAGCACTTTTCAATTGAGTGTCGTAAAACCAAAACCGAAGTTATAACTTTGGCCAATCATAAATTACAACGACGCATTAGTTAACCAATCAAAACGCAAACAAAAACACGTGTAGCCGTCAAAGAGCGCGGGAAAACGTGTCGCGCCAGTCACAACTGGTACTGGTTTTACTTTTTAATTGGTTGAGAAAGTGGCGCGAGATTTTTTAAGCCAATGCGAATGACTTTTGACACTTGAGTGAAAACCGCTCTAAAACGAAAGCGATGATCCGTTCTCTGAGGAAGTAAGATTACCTTTTCAGACGCAAACTCGTCATCTTTTCGCGTGTCAAAACGTGTCACGCGCGTGTGCGACACGCATGACCAGCAACGGCGGTAGTCATATTTTGTTCTGATTAAAAATGGTTTTAAAGATTTAAAGTATTGAAAGCGGAAAAAGAATCAGGTAAAAGAGGTGTACACAACCTTGACAGGATCGCCATCAGAGCGATTTTAAAACTTTGTGGTTTTTAACATGTGAAATAATCAAATTATTCGCGAGAACACGCTGTTTTGTGGTCCATTCATCGAGATAGCCGCCTAGGGAATTGTATAATATATGATTTAAAATAATCAGAGTCGATTTTTTTCCCTGTCGTCTCTCGGTAAAAGGCTGGTTCCGCGGTTTTTTAGCATGTTGCGAAGCAACATGACGGAAACTTATGGTACCAAGCCAGAAAGAAAACCATGAGGGCCACAGCAACGGGAAAGGCGTTAAACGAAAGGTTTAATGAGCAGAACAATGGCTGTGCACGTGCATTATAATTCTTGGTACATTTCTTGGCCGTCCTCTGCTCAACAACAACGTAGAATGACCAAATTCTGCGTTGCCTGGAGAACGTGAACCACGACGGCTATTTTTTTAAAATTTTTATTTCAAATTAATCGCTGTGTCCCAGATTCAGTCTCGTGACAGTTTTGACAGGGACGAACAAAGTAAATGACTTAAGGGCACCGCGAGATTTAAAATAATTTTTTAATCGACGTTGTCCTTGGCGTCGCCGTCGTGGTTACTTAAACTCTCTATTACCATTCCCAGAGCACGAAAACAAGGCAGGTTTGATTTAACGGCCCATCATACCCCCTCCCCCAAATGCCCCAAAATAAAATATATGAGTCTCGATTCACTGTCTATTGCAATGCAATCTGTAAGACTACAAAATTTCATATTCCCCATCTGTGTCGAATTCTTTTGGCTCGTCGGACTCGTAGTTAAGCTCTGTGAAATCTAAAACAGGAGGGAAAAACAGTGTAATAAAGAAACATTTATCAGTTACGCGGTTCGTAATGGTCTCAAATTTCAGCGAGTTTACGTCACGTAATTGGTTCAATCGTCTAACCTGATTGCTGGCTGCAGTTAAGCTCGTCACCAGGTCTCGGCGGTATTTCTAATGAAGGCCAGTGAGGTGGTCTTTCATCAGCCAGCTCGAACATGGGTCTCCTGTGACCGGAAAGGATATGCTACAAACAAGATAAAACAACTAAGTATGGGTTTCCTGTGACCGGAAAGGAAAATTGTAAGCCGTAAGCCCTGGACTTAAGGGGGCTTATACAACTTTGTAAGGGGTTTAGAATGAGCTTTTAAAGCTTTCTTTAAAAAAAACGGCAGTGTTGATCGCAATACATTTTGCATATACTGGTGTTTAATTTAGCTTTAAAACATCATAATAAATCGATTTCATTTCCTGCTTAACTAGAAGAGGCCTTATGTCCGGGCAGGGGTGTGGGGCGGGGGGGGGGGTCTTATAATCAGAAGTAATATTTTGTTCACAGGTACATGGATCTATAACCGGGCCAGGGGGGGGGGGGGGGTTATACGCGGGAGGGCTTATAAGCGGCAGTTTACCGTATGCTACAAAGAAAATAAAACCACCAAGTTCGCCAATTATCTTTATCTTATTACAGTTCCACTGAGGAAAATGGCTGAGCTTTCCAAATCCGCTTTAAATTTAATGTTTGTATTTCTTAAGCATCCATGTTTCCCCGCGGTTTCCGTTTAGCCGTTAAATTCTAACGTTTCTTAAAGAACACAATCATTTGTAATCCTCTTTGACTTAAGAACAATGCTTTTATCATGCTCATAGTTATTACATTATTAGCTAAGCCGTACTTGGCGAATCTGTGTACAAAGGTCATCAAACTCCTCTTCAGATTTACAGAAAAATCCCTACAATAAAAACAAACATTAATGGCATGACACTCAACACAGCTAGAGCGGATCGGTTTTTGTTACAATTTTACACCTGTCACAACTTGCGACGCGTGGTTCATGAGGACTCAGTTTGTAAATTTACAAACGATGCTCGCGATTTTTAATTATCTAAACTCTCTCGCGTGGAAATTGAAAAAGAAAAGACAAAATTTGATTTTGCAAACTCTTGAAAAAAGAACAGCACAGCTTGGAAGCAGAGCTCAGACGCAAATGAAATTCAAGCAACGAAAAAAAGGTCACGTGATTTCGTGCACCCGGCAAGGGAGGTTTACCCGCCAAGATATCGTGTGAATTGAGAAGGCAGGTCAAATCTTCAGTTGAGTTCACAAGAGCTGTGTTTAGCTTTTCATTCATCGCTTGTTCAACCATTGCGGACGCGTGGGTCACAGAAATATTGAGGGGCGGTCTGAAACTTAAGAACATTGCGTGAACAAAGAGAGGAAACGAAATAATACGAGCTTAAAGAAGTTTACGGGTGGATGTAAATTGTCTTTCTCGGAAGCACACACGACCGGGCTAAATCGCTCGACCTGAGTCCTGCATTAGCTTTAACCGGATTAAACACTTATCGTGTTTTGAATTCTCGACCGTAAGTAAGGACGTTCTTCTACACGATGTTTAAAATGTCATTTCAAAATCGGTCAAAGTCACAATAGAAACATAAAATCTTGACCTGAATTAATCTGTAAAAAAACTTCGGAGTCCATTGATTAATTGTCATCTCAGATGAGCTGTATCTGGAACTAAAGTGTAACGCATTTGGCACGAACAGACAGCTGATTAACTTCAAGAATTGCTATCTGTTATGCTTAAACACAGGATGTCTTGTTACGGAATCAAAACAGAGCTCTCCTTACCAAAGCTATTGATGGATCCAGATCTGAAATGTTCATCCGGCTTGGATAAACACAGTGATAACTCTAAGAAACACAAAACAAAGAATTCTAAATACTAAAAGAAATTGTTTCATAATCTCATTCGCGCATCCTTGCTCAACGTTGACCAGAGGATGGCGGCCTCTTCGAATGAGAGAGATTACACTATGCCGAAGGAATTTCTAACCGCAGCAGTCACCGGTCATTTTAAATTTGTGTTTGAGGAAAACTCGGTCAGGGAAATCACATGATTATCGTGACGCCATCGATTTCGAAAAGCTCTGTTTTCAAAATGTTTTCCGTCCACACGAAAACGAAAAGCCGGCGTTTTCAGATTCCTCCGGTTTGAAGAGCGTTTTCGAAAAGCTCCGTTTTCTTGATGGGTAAGTGTGGACGGTAGGCCTATCCGTAGAAATTAAGCTAGGGTTCGTGCCCTTTTTCAGAAACAAATTTCCAGGACTTTTCCAGGACTTTTCCAGGACTTTTCCAGGACTCTAAAATTCACATTAACCCTTTCACTCCCAATATCTTAATGATAATTCTCCTTACTGTCTGCCATACATTTCACATTTTTTCACTCGAGTTGAACACATTTCCAGAACTTTCCAGAACCAGTAGCCCTTTTCCAGGACTTTCCAGTCCAGGAAAATGCCACAATGAAATTCCAGGACTTTGCAGGTTTTCCAGGACCTTTACGAACCCTGTAAGCTGCGTTTTCAAATTCCTCCGGCATAGTGTGGACGCTGTCAGTCTTACTCTACTCGTGTCCTTACGCACTGTTGTTGCAATTGTTTTCACACAAAATAGAGACTTATTACAGTTTTAATTGTCTTGAGACCTTACCTCATCTGGAATAAGACTCATTCTTTCTGGGTTCACAGCCTGCTGTGTTGTATGAGGGTCCAGATACAACAGATTATTACCTTAATTCAGAAACAAAAAAAACAACAATACAGGGACGTTATTTAGAGCGATCATCGACACTGAATGAAAAGTGAAATAGCAGGCGTCTTCAATAAACTCAAATGACGCCTCCAAAAATGATTAACAGAGAGAAAACCAACTGAGCGAGTTGTCCATCAACAAATAAGCAACTATAAAATGTAATACGATAGAAAGAAAATAACAGGTCTACGAGTTTTTGCCAAGTTACATCGTAGACACATATCCAGGAAATGATAACATTCTGGGAAAAACTACAAAGTCTCGCAAACATTTTCAAATTCTGTCGTCTTGTCTTAGGAAAATCGCCAACATAAATTACAATTTACTCTTCCTTCAACAATTCTTTTCATATCTTTACCTTGGTGTCTTGGGACTATTTCACGAAGGTATTCACTTCAGTCAAAATTTTAGCACTGTTTTGACCGAAAATGCCGGGAAGTTGCTGTAATAATGACCCTTTAAATTAAAAGGGACCTTTTGCCTTGTCTACATGTGTGACACAAATGCAAACTCAAACACAAGTGTGTGTGGCCCACCGTAACGCGAACGCAAACACGAGCAAACGTAAGCCCAAGGAATGAAAAAGCTTCCATTCTCTTGCACTTGTGGTAAGGTTTACCAGGATGCGCGCAAATTCTAAACGGACCGGAAGTGCGGAAAGAGCGCCCATGTCAGTCCTACCCCACATCACACAGTGCACGAAGAGCGGACTGCCCGTTTCATCGCACTGATTGCACTTCACTCCGATACTGAATATATGTAGCAATTCCGAAATTGAGCCTTTTGTGGAGTTGAATCAGCGATGGATATAGGCTGCCAATTTGTTGCACACAATTTTGCGCCGTATCTAGTACTTTGCTTATGGTCGCGATTGAGCTTACGTGGCATGCTCTAACCCTGTGTTCAGACTTGCCTTTTTGGACAAAATGCAGCTTAAGTTGGTAATAATAGAGCACTGATGAAACTCTCGTCAAGACATGCTTCATTCCACTATAAGAAATCATATTTACATTTACCGTAAAATCCTATAAAGTAATATGCATGATTGGGTTTTCCACCAATAACTCCTACAGATTGTCTAAATGTGAAACAGGCCTGTTTAAAAAAGAACAAAAAGGAGAAAGATATTCTTAAGCAACTTCAATTTTTCAATATGACTATAATTGAATGGAAGGACTAGAAGGATAAACGAGAATTTTACAAACAGGAACACAGCGCTACACAGTGCACATCCAACACACATTACAGAGATTTGGATTTTGAAATTCAAAAAGTTTTTGATTTTCTATTGAATTGTCTTGTTTTGCAGTCAATCCTTTTGCGTTAGGCAAATCACTTTGAGAGCTCATTTGCCTTCTATAATAATAAAGTTTAAAGTTTTTTCGTTTTTTTTTTTTCTTTTTAAAGTTCTCCTTTGCCACTAGAAACACGAAACATCCCCAAGGTCACATATCACCCCTCGAGAAGAGCCCAGTTTCGGTATTGCAGTTGGAAGTTGTAAAACACCATCAGCAGCATCAACTTTACGCTCAAAATCTGCTTGATTCGTGCACTACTCTGGGAAAGAAACGATCTTCCCAATCGTCAGGAAGTTCTTGTAAAATTAGGGAGTCAAAGCAGTCCTCTATTAACTTTATTTGGAGAACAAGTCGGTTGCATGGGGTTTTTCCATGTGACGAGGAAAGTATTATAAGCAGTTTACTGCAAAATTTCAGTAGTAATAATAAAACTGACGTTTCGATGTTGCTAACATCATTATCAAGGTAAAAATGACAGTTTTATCGCGGTGTGAATATAAATTATTGAAACTAGTATAATAGACATTTGCATGTGGTCTCACTTAAATAGTTTCGCGCGGATAGAGTCAGTTTGCACGTTCAGAGTTGGTTTGAGATCTTGAATAACAACATCGAAACATCGGACAACAATAGTTTTATTATTTCTATTCAAGAAAACTTAACAGTTTGTTTCCTCTAGTGTGACTTGGCCATTATTTTTGGTCAGTTGTCTGTACTGCACAAAACTCATTTGGTTTGACTGGCCGTATTAACCAGTGAATTTATGAAATAATATACGTCTTAAGATTTCACAATGTGACCGTTGGCTGTATTAATGCTGGGGTGGCCGTATTAAGGGTGCATGCATATTCTAGTCTGATGATGGTATAGTTCTTATTGAAATATTTATTATACTGCTCTTAGCTAAAATTACCACTTGCTCTCTAGATTTCGACACAGTGAACATTCTCGGATTATCATTCATTCTGTAAGGGCGTTTTCTTATAAGAAAATGTATGGGGACAAAACAAGGTGGTTCCATTAACGTGGTGACTGTAAAGAGGGGTTGATGGTTCCACTGTACTCTAAATCAATGAATGCCTCAAAAACCAGTGAGCCTAGTAAGCCACATAGGCCTGAAAATAAAGTTAAACTATCCTCCTCCCCACACATCAAACACAGTGGTATTTTGGCCTGGAATTGGCAGAGCTGCTCAGAGTAGACACTCTGTACTTACCTTGAATGGTTCATTATACACAGAGTTCATTTCTGACAGTCCTAATCTAAGTGGTATAAAGAGTAAGAGAGGTCTCCATGCTTGTTTTTTGTGTTTCACATCATCTCTTATGTCTAGTCCAGTTTTTCCTCTGCGTCTTTCACTGCCTGTTGATGTGCGACTGTAACAAGTTGCCTCCCCATGAGTCTTTACAGGCGAATCTCTTTTGCAAAGTGTTTCTAAAGACAAAACAAGTGTTTCTAGAAAATCCTTCAAGACGTTTGATTTGTAGTTTGTACAATATTAATTAAAATGTCTTTTTGTTACGCATGGAAGAACAAAATATCTCAAATATTAGCTAAGTGATCGAGATAGATTTCTGTTTCTCACACTGGCTTATGATCCATCAAATATTTTCGCTTGTGCGATTGGTCTAGACGCGACACATGATTACCATATTTACTCAGCTAAGACTGGGGAATATCTGTGTGATATTAGTAATTACCCAATTTTGAAAACTGTATGTGTTGCAAAAAAATTTGAAGGAGAATAAACAAAATATTTAGCCTCCATTTGGTGCTAAAATATGCTCAGATATTTGTCCTTGGACATTTTCTGTTTCTGAAAGCTCACAGTTTTCCTTGAGTTTCACTCTTGCAAAACTTGCTTCTTGGAATAGATAATGTGCACGGACATACATGTATATCCAAGCACATTTCTGGGCCAAGTGGAGGCTATTGTTTATTTAAAATCATAACTTACTGATATCATTAATTATGACTGTGTTGTCCATGGCAATATGTACACACAACGAACTCCAGTCATCAAAAGATGTTAGTTTTCTGTAGACAAACAACAAAACAAAAAACACTTTTCACTCACACTTAATTTTAAGCAACAGTCAGCAATAAGAGCAGTTAATGTATCAGTCAATTAAAAACTTTAACATCCCCCCTGGGCAACCCCCAGGAATAAGATGTCTTGAATTTTTAGTTGGTCAAATTCCCACCTCTTGGGCAAAAATGCTGTTCAAATGCCCCACCTTAATTAGGGCTCATACCATGCAATTAAATGCCCTAACTCCTGGGTTGAACATGAAAAAAAAGCAATGGAAAAGAAAAATTAAAATAAATTACCCTCAAATGAACACTTTAAGCTTCTATTGTACGAAGAATGATTCTAAAAAAAGTGACTTAATTTTCACACGTGACACTTTGTCTTTACCTTTAGTTTAAGCCCAATCTCATTCCCAGAGTCTTCGTTCCCCTTGACCAGCAGTGGAAAACGAGAGCTCTGGGAGCAGCCATTTTGAAACAACCAAATTCTGCCCATCCAGTTTCACTGCGCAGTCTGCATCTATGGCGCATGCCTGAAATGGTTGCTCCCAGAGCTCTCATTTTCCAAAGACTCTGGGAATGAGATTGAAACACTCCAAAAACCTTTTGAAGGTAAAGATTTTGATCCACAATATATACAAATACCAGTGTCCGTTATTACAACTGTGTATTTTTGCAAAAAAAAAAAAAAAAGAAAAAAAGAAAAAAAATATCTATAAACATCAAGAGCTAATTAGATTAAAATTAGTTAAGGCACATGTAAAACCTTACTTGAGTACTTGTGCAATGGTGTTTGGACCAAACCAACTCCCAACTGGTTTGCCTTCAGATACACCCATTTGAGCTAAAGTCATAACAGAAGGTTACATTTAGTAAAAGTAAGGTAAAGTTTGTTCACAGAAAAAAGTGGCCCATGACATGGGAACTTAAGCCTTAATAGAGATTCTGTAACATGAAGTGACTTGGAGTAATATTACTAAACAGGGTGCTAGTCCATTGCAGCTTTTAAATTGTCCTAACAGTCCACCAGTACATTTATACTAGTGGGTGAGGAGTGTTGCATCGTGCCAAACAACACAACACAGTGAGCCTTCCTAGGGCTCAAACCAGGAATGCTATATCAGAGTTCAGTGCACTCACTGTTAGGCTGTCATGCCTACTATGACCATCACTGCTACCACTTAGCAAAATTACGCAAAATTATATGGGTCAAGTTTCTGTCACACATCTTACTCTGGACTTACTTATCACAAATGAGAGAATACTTTTAGTATGAAGTGGAGCCCTGCCTCTCGGCCACCCCATTAACACCGCCACCTCATTAATACAGCCAAGTTTATTCTGGCCTGAACAAAAGCTCAGTCAGTCATTTTCTTATTTAAAGAAACCCTTTAATATGGCCACCCTGTTAATACCGCCAAATTTTCGTGGCCCATTGGTGAACAGATTAACAGGTTTCACTGTAGATGGTATTATTATACACTCCTTACCATATAAATAAATAAACATAAAATTCTATTTGCTGTTACAAGCTCAAATCATGCACAAAATGATCTTATTTTACTTTATTCACCTATCTGATGGATAGAATATAAACTGTCCTTCTTGTCCAGGAAGTTCTGCAAAATCTGAAATTCATGCAAAGTAAGTTAACACTTAGCATTCCACAAATGATCACAAATGTTAATCCTGGATTCACTTTTACATTCTACTGAGAACAACCAACACAAACTAGAAAACATCACCAAACCTGCATGTAGACAGGGTTTGTTGTATCAGGATCCCATTGCCAATCTGTAAAAAAAAAAATTAATAAATGTTATATTAAATACATAAACTGACATCTAATTATATTCATAGTGAAAGACTGTCATGGGGTGAATAACAACTAACCTCTTCCAAGATGCCTACAAACCAAAGCTTGTGCAAATATCATCTGTCCACATCGCAGCATGCAACCCCATCCATTATCAGCCGTGGGTCCTGTGCCGCCTTTAAGAAAACAAGTGTTACAATATTGCGGAATAACTCAAATCCCATATTAACTAGTCTGTCATAAATGTTGTTTTATTTTATTTCTACACTTAAATAACCAGATGTTCTCAATGGATGTTTAGCTTTAACACAATTAAATTACCATAAATTTATTATGTAATTCATTACTGCTAAATAGGTATCCATCTAGATACATAGTTGATACTGCTCAAAGAATTTTTCTACATGGATACATTGCAAAAAGAACACCAGTCCATCAATAACAAAAAATTTTTATTATTACTCACCAATTGCTTGGAAATTTTTTCTGTACGTGCACCACAATCTAGACCTGATATCCCTAAGAATACTGACTGTATCCTCTCCTAAAATTTAACACAGGGAATCATTTACCATTTACAAGAAAAACACTAAATGCCAAGTGATGAATGTTGAATTCTCCCTAACAACCAAATCAGGGATGGAAATAACACCCGTCTGTCTATCAATTTCAGGTGATTTCCAGAAGTAACAGAACACTTGCTCACATTTTAATTTTAAACTAAACAACAAAATTTTAAAATAAGCAACAACAAAATTCATTGGTCCCAGTGGACAGTCCATACATTCACTCTTATTTTAGTCTCTCTAAAACAGCCACCTCTCACAATGGCAATGGCCACTAAAACACATCCCAACTGCCAAAATATCTTCTTGACCTGTGCTGCCCATCGTTGGTTTCTGTTTCTGTTCAGTTTCTGTTTCATTGATATATTTTGATTGTGTTACAAACAGTTTAAGTGCCAACATAAGCATTTTTTTAAGAAGCAAACTGTTGCACATCCCAACAAAAAACAGGTGTCATATTACACCCCTACCTTCCCATAACGGCCACCTCTCGACAACAGCCACTTTCCTCTGTTCCCAAGATGGCTGTTGTGGAGAGGTTCGACTGTATATACAAAAGTGGTGATATTATCCAATCAGAATAATGTTTCTAATTGGCAATATACATTATGTAAACATGTTCTAGCTAAACAAACAAACTGGTGAACAGGTTATTAAGATATTGGCAAAATGACTGTCACAAAGACAAAAGGGAATTAAATTAAAATATATCACAAATAGACCCATTTCAGTAATTCCTAATCTGGAGGACAAAACAACGGTTGTTCTCTCCCCTGACAGAAACAAACCTTTCAAATGCAGAACAGTCTGATTGTTTTGTCCTCCAGATTGGGAATTAACTGAAAGGGATCTATTGAAAGTTTTTACAAGGAAACTGATTCTAACCTTAAGGTAGAGTGAAAAAATACAAAGGTATCCCTTTTTGCACTCAGTTTAGTTGTAATGTACAATGGTGGGACAATTTTCCACCAGAATTCACTAAATCACAACAAAATGTGGCTTAGTGTAATATTTCAACTGTTACCTCATTCTGAAAAAGGGAATAATGCTTAAAACGCTCATTTATCGATATATTTTGCAACCAAACTGGTGTCAAAAAGGAGTTCTACATGATAAAGTTATGATTGCCCAGTCTTCTCGAGTAGCACATAATAAAATCAACGTTTCCCCACATTTCCCAACACCCTATAGTATTCATTCTGGAAACGAGAGACTATTTCTTTCTGAAATACCTCCTTGTTGTTCTTGTAAGAGCAAAACTGCCACCTGCACAGCTTATGACAATGTGGTATTTTCCAAATTTGTTTCAGTATGTAAACTGTCCCCTTCATGAGTGTCCATGTCTACTAATCTAATTTATGATGGAAAGGGGTGCACATGATGATACTAGCGTTGGATGTCACAAGTTTGATTCTCCCACGCACACTGATGGCTGGCAGTACAGGTAACACTACACCATGTACCTGGGGACCAAGTGTGAAATTCGATGCTATTCCAGTAGGTAAAACGTCTTCCTTTCAAACAGATCTTCAGTCATGAAACGGCCCCTTGGAAAATGATTACTTTTTATTCATTAACGTCCCTCAACGACTGCCATAAGGCAAGCAGGTCTTTCAGGCATAAAACATACTCTAGTTAACCCAATAATATAAGCTTATCTCGCCGCTTATTTTGCATGGCGGAAATATAAGCTTATACTTTCGATTCATAGCAAGCTTCTATATTTAACAACATTTATTGATCCCGTCCACTAAAGAAAGACTTCCTTATATTTCATTTACAAGAATTCACCAACATTTTAGCAACAAAATAAAAATTAATAACAAAGTCATTGCCTCGATACATCGACAAAAGACAAAGGAATTATGCATAGCAAGTAAAATTTTCCTGCTGCAGTGCTCTGAAATTCTGGTATCGTCATATGTTTCAGTATCTCATTTTGGCGAATGAAATTGCCCTTACCTCTGCCAGTGATGTACTGCTTTCCAAGGATCCACACGGGCTCTTTGGTTTTCGGAAATACATCTTGTTCAAAAGAAATTGCCTCGTATGTAATACAAGCAGCATCCATTTCTAGACCCGCCATATTTTCTTTACATCTTCAGTTTACAAAACATCGTCATTTTCGATTCCAGTACCTCGCGCTTGGAGAGGAAAGTACTTACTCATTCCACTCCCCAAGAGCAGGATTGTGGTCAACTCGTCAGCCTTCACTGGGGTAGTCTCAGTACGAGGGTGCTTACCATGTAGCCAAAAAATCCGTAACTTTCGGTTGATAGTCAAATGGAACAGTAATTTTCCGGAAAATCCATTCCGAGATTGTACACTACCTTCAGAGGTAGTCTTCTTTCTCCGTTCGGAACGGAAAGGCAGAAATTTTCTTACCATTTACTAAATTTTCCAGTTCCCAGTCTCTCACCAGCCAAAAACAATTTTGGGAAATGAATTGTAAATGGTAAGCGCCATCTCATTCGGTTGGTTTGCTGACTTTGGTTTACTCTGACAAATGGTAGGCACCCCTAGGGAGCGTGGGAGAACGGGGTGGAAGAAAAGGGGGACTGGGAGAGAGCGGGAGGGTAATTCATGGGGTACACCTGCTAGCTACAAGAACCCCTTTTCCTTCATTTCTGCGACCACTCTGCGACCGCAAAATACTGAATGGCTGTTACTCACAGAGGCTTTTTTCCGCGTTCTTCTCCTCAACTCCTCCAGTTCCCTGTTCACGCATGCGAGGCTAGGTCCTATAGGAAGGTTACCCAAGATTCGGGTGGGTCCTATCCATCGTGGGCAATCTTTTTGCCAGATAAAACGCATCAATAACCAGCCTTGTATCTCCCAAGTTTGTGATGATAATAAAAAATCTCTGTATCAAGTAACATAAAAGTTACTTCTCTGCCGATTGTGCCAGCAACTCAAGTTTTCAAGAAGCAAAATAGAAATTTAATTTCGGTGATAAATTAAAATCTTTTTTTATTAATTCCTCTGCGTCTCTACAAGTGGCGTTCACTATTAACACAGGACTAGTGGCTCAGTTGACATGTATCATCTTAATATAAAGCAGCTATAAAGTTTTTATCTTTAGATAACCTAACAATTTACGAGACGAAACAACTGAGGCTTCAACGAATCTCTAATTTCTCTCAAAAAGGAAAAAGAAAAAAAGAAAAAAAGAAAAAACTGAACTACACGAAACCGAGCAAATGGAAATCGCTGATATCCGTCGAAGACTAATTTGCGTCGCTTGCTTATAACATAACTCTTATAAATGTAATAAATCTTATTTGCTATCTAACTGTACATTAATCTTTATATCAAAAAAAATGTCTTGCATAAATAACTTTGCTTCTGTACAGAATGTCTCTTTTCACCAAAAGAAAGGAAATCATTGTCATCGAACATCAACGAGAAATAAATAATGTATTAATATAAAATCAAAATGTTTTTCGCAAATCTTTGTTTTCTTTACCAATTTTGAACCACAGCCGTAACTGTCATTACCTAGGGAAAGAACACGATCGTTACGTTTAATTGGTTTCCTGTGGCATGCTGTGTCACAGGACTCTGTCAGTTCCGCCGTCCACTCATCGTAACTCGGCAATGCTAAGGAACATGCAAGCTGCTAACTTGACTTAGAAGCCTGGTGTTGAATGACTTTTGGAACTGCAAGAGAAAGAAATTAACCTAAATACTGTTGCTTGAATCAAATTATTTGTGATAAATTGATATCATTTCATGATCGAGTTCTGTATAAAACAAGATCTTTACTGACATGGGGAGCAGGGATGGCAGTGGTGGGAGTGCTCAACTTTCACCAATGTGGACCGAGTTTAAATCCAACAACAGTGCCATATGTGGGTTAATTGTGTCATTGGTTCTCAGCTTGGCTCAAAGGGTTTTTCTCAGTGTTCTCAGGTTTTCCTCCTAACACAAAATCCAATATTTCCAATTCCAATTTGATCTGGAGACAGTAGACTAATACAGCATCTCGCGGCAATTCCGATTTTATTATATATTTACACCATGAGAGTGATGGCTCTTAGACCCTAAGGGACACAGACCGGGCAACTTTTCATACAACCAAATTAATCGTAATTGCTATAACCGTGACTAATTCAGTTTCCGGGGTGAGCTCGGTCTCTGGCAAGTCCTCGAAGAAGCGTTGAAAAAAGCAGGAGCAGTATGAACGTTTTCAGGAAATTTACGTGGATTCCAATCAGGAAAAAAGTAGTCTGAACATTCACAAATCCGCTTGTTACAAATAGCATATGTTTTGTTGCTGAACAACCAATAACAGAACGGCGCAATTCCTGAGCTCTTTATATTATAACGTTTTACCCAGGGTGACATCTTGCTATCGAGTTAATCTTAAGGACGGCATTACTGTTTTGAGTGGAGGGGGAGGGGGAGGAGGCGGGGGCGTGAGCAATTTTCTGGGTCATAAATTTTTTTTCACCTTTAAGTTGTGCATGAATTTTTTGGTGGGCAATAATTTTTTTTTTTTTTTACATCAAAAACAGCACCTGGATAGTAGAAAGCAATTGCTGCCTTGGAAATTGACCACCCCTCCCCCTCCCCCTCCCCCTCCCCCCTCCCCCTCCCCCTCCCCCTCCCCGTCAAAAATGTCGTGGTTCGTCCCTTAGACTCACCAGTAGCTGGTCTTCTCAAAGATGGAGTTTTACTTCCATGGCTTACAAGTTCTCCTCTTTCAAGTCCAATGTCGGGCTTCACCTCCACAGGTTTGGTCACGCCTGCTCCCGTGTGTTCCAGTCTTCCCGGAACGGCGGTCTTGTTATTCGCTTGCAACTGAGGAGTCATCCCAGACTGCAAATTAGTTTGGCAGCCATTCTGGAGCACCGAGTACGGAATTCCCATGGCCATCGCTGCGTTCATGTTAACAAAAGCTTGAGGGTCAATGAACGGAAAAGGGAATCTGAATGGCTGCTGCACAGTAGGAGCTGCAGATTGAGGGTTATTGGTGACCCCTGCTTGTGAAGGCTGTGGCTGTGGCGGTGGGCGTGGCACCGGAGCATTCCCTTCCATGGTCATTCCCGAGAAACTATTCAGCTGAGCCTGCATTGGTAAGTACTGACCCAGCGGTGACACCCCACCTCCTAAATCCACGTTTAAGTGAGGTGGCACGAACTTTCCTCCTTGTTGGTTCAGCATACTGTTAGAGGTTCCAGGCATTATTGGAAAGGGTATTCCGCCACCAGCAGCAGCAGCAGCAGCCATCAGGCTTGCATTAGCTGCGGCATTTGCCGGGTTGAGGAACGGAAAAACATTTCCAAATGGTAGGAAAGGGTAAGCTGGTACGGCTGGGAAGCCATTCATAACTCCCGCTTGTGACGACGCACTTGACACCGTTGTGATTGGCTGTTGAGTGGCTGCGGGAGTTGCTGAAGTTCCACTAGATGAACTCGCAGAATTTTGTGAAGCTGACGAGTACGTTTGAGGAATGGTAACATCAGGTCTGGAACTCTGAGGAATTGCTGTCAAAGTTTGTGCTGCCAAATTAACTGGCAACCCTGTTGGCATCTGACCTGCATAATTGACCGGCAAACTTGAAGAATGCTGAGAATGCTGTGGAACATTTTGCAGTTTTGCACCAGCTGAGAGATTAACAAGGGGCGGTAAGGAAGCTACTGACTGCTTGAGAACGCTAGCAGCTGGAAATCCTAAAGGAAACTGAGACTGATCTGCTATCACGTAGACAGTTGGACCTTTCACATCACTGTTTACAGTCGATGATCCTTGTTCTACAGGATTCTCACGCACGGCAGTTGATCCAACATTTTGACCTTCCCCTAGATCAACATTTGTATCGTCCAAATGACCACATGAATGAATTTGAACATCACTGGTGTCGGCACTTTCGAATTCCTCTTGACTTGATAGGGGCCTGTCTTCTGTAGGTGACTCCAGGTCAGTTTTGTTGTCCCATGAAGACTGGGTGAGATCCTCAAGTTTACCCGAGGCTAGACTGCACTGATTATAATCTTCACCGAGCTTTGTGGAGTCTGCACCGCCCATGTAGCCAAATGGGACGCTATCTCTGGCATAAACAGATTGCTCCTTTGTAGAAGTGTCTTCAGACTCTGGTACGTGGCCCACAGACAATCCTGGTTGTAGTTGATACAGGGACTCGTTTGTCGTCAATGTGTCCTCATGGTTAAAGATAAGAGCGTTGGATTGTTCAGTATTGTCCACAGGAAAACTGAGGTCAGAAGAGTCAGGGACCTCTTGAAAAGAATTAACAGGCGAGTAGTGATTTTCTGTAGGGCTATCTGTAAGATCAGCTCTCTCACTACTAGAACTGTCACACTTTTCGTTTGAACTCGAAGTGTTGTCAACAAATGTTTGGATCTTCCTGTTGTTGTTGATGGATGGTGGATGTGAATACAAGCAGCGCTTTCCCAAACAACAATTCTTCCCATAAGGACAACAATTCTGTGAATCCAGGCCTCTTGAGAGCTGCGGCAATAGCTCGTTTGACTTAGGAACAGTCAAGCTGACTTTTCCGCTCCTTCCAAATCCTTCAGCTACATGCTTTTCGTCAAGGTCTTGATACTCAGTCTTGGGTAGGGGCTCTGAAGCCACATCAATATTAAAACCATTTTCCTCGTCATCAGAGGTATCTTCATCAGAGAAGTTTGACACTTGCTCGCCCTCCTGCCACTCGTCTTCACTGTCAGATACCGCACACCATTCTTTGACCTCATTTACTCCCGGCCCGCATCCGTGACGGATCCCCGCAGTTGCAAACCTTCCAGGATCCGTCACAGCATCTGCTGCTGTGTTCTGAGTCTCTTCCACGCTAGTGATCTGCTGAAATTGCTTCTCTACCTGAAGTGTTTTCTCCATTTGTCTTTCCAACTTGTTAATCTCTCTGTCAAGGAACAATGACAAGCAAAAACTCAAGAGACAATTTGAAATGATACTTGCCGTCACAAAGTTTAATTTCATTTTATGGTTTTCCCTATATGTACGTGTAAACGTGTGCAAATTGCATGCTACAAGACAATTCTTGCCAAGCTTTAAGGTCATCTTAACGTTGCAACTGCAGTTAAATTTTTCGCCTTCCAGTTAAGTGACTACTTCTCATTCCTCGCAACTAATTATTACTGTCATTCTAACGTGTCACTCTTACGTGTCATGGTGTGTACTCTCCAACAACAACAACAACAACAAAAAACAAAACAGAAACACTCCGTTTCGTTTTGTCTCATTTGGCTGTTAGAAATCACACAGGCCTTCTTTTGAAAAAAAAAAAAGAACACAAACAACTCCAAACTGACCAATGGATATTCAGCACTATCAACAACTTTGATTTTACGTAAGGGACGAATACGACGTTATCAACACTAAGGGACTGGGTTGAGATGTACATTGCATTCGCTGTCGTCGTGGTAGCCATAAATAGCAAATGAAGCTTAATTGTTACATTATATCCCTATGGTTTTGTCACTACCGTAAACTTCCAAAAGTAAAGTAACAAAATAACGGCTTCTAATAAATCCCGAAAGTAGCAAACCTAATTTCCGTCTTTTAATTCGTAAAAAGAGTTCACTCCTACCAACTTAATATAACATTTTTTGCTCTCCGAAAGTACCGATCCCCCGACAGTAACGACCCCTTGAAAGCAACGAGCCCCTCGAAAGTAACGACCCCCCAAAAGAAACGAGCCCGCGATCGTAACGACCCCCCTGAAAGTAACGAGCCTCAAAGGCTGCTAATTCTGAAAGTAACGAGGGCCGTTACATTCGGAAGTTTACGGTATCGTGATGCCCACCTCTGTTGCGCGTCAATTTCCGCTTGCTTCTTGCTGAGTTCCAATGCCAATTGCAGCTGCAGTTCTTCATCAGTTTGATTACTAGGCTGTAGTTCTGCTAAGAACTGCTGTTTTTCCTGCCTCTTCTGCCAGACGTTTGCACCATAACTGGGTCTCGATGAAGTTCCGGGTTTCTGGTTATCAAACCATCCTCTCACAGTTTGCTAAACAAGGAAATTGACATATTGTAAAAACGATGCACAGCATGATGTAGAAGTAAAGTTATATTTAGTCTGATCTCTCATCCCTCACAGCCATCTACGCATATGCACAATTTTCTGTTTGGAAAGGTTGCCAGCGATTCCAAATTAGGAGCTCTCTGCCATCAAGTTGGATGATGAAGTAGACTTTGAATGCCTTGTTTATTTTTAACTGACTGACTGACTGACTGAATGACTGACTGACTGACTGACTGACTGACTGACTGACTGACTGATTGACTGACTGACACAGACTGTTTAAATAACTGATCGACTGTGTGAATGACTGACTGAGCTTTCTATCTCAGTAAGTAACGCTAAATGACTGACTGACTGACTGACTGACTGACTGACTAACGGACTGACTGTTTGACCCTCTGACCGTCTGTCTGACTGACTGATCTGCCAAATGACTCACTGACAGACTGACTTGCTGGAGGACTGGCTAACCAACCGACTGGTTATGATGGACGGATAGAGAGATGGGCGGACAGATTGACTGTCTGCCTGACTATCATCTCATTTGTAACAACCTCATTTATATAAGTTGTATACCTTTGGTGGCTCATTCTTGTGCCTGCTCATAGTTGAATCCTGCACACGAGCCTGAGCCTTCATCATCCTTGGACTGGTGTACCTGGTGTAATGTGGTAATCTTCCTGTTACGTCATCCTGTCTCTTTGTGGTTTCTGGTTTGATGGTAACATTTCTTACAGCATCCTGCACAACAAAGCTTGATGCTACTTTCTGCTCAGCAAGAGTAGTTTTTGCAAAACTATTATTTTGGCTGGATTCTGTTTCCTTGTCACCATGCTCTTTTGATTTCTGAAAAAAAAAGCAACAATTTGCCAGAATTAATTTAAAAGAGAAAGATAAATTATAGTCTCTACAACTCCATTGCTGGCAAAACAAAATCACTTTGTGAAAAAACAATAATACAGAGGGTTTTCTGGGTTCCGCCTAGTTCACACCAGCGACATGACAACATAAAAATAACGACCTAAAGAAGACGTTATGTTGTTATGTTTGCATTGTGGACATCCTGACGTTTTGACATAACAGCAAAATAACAGCATAAGAAAACAACTGATCTTTTACTTATGTCTTTATGTTGATGTTAAGATTACCAACATTAAGCGATTATGTCATTGTGTCATTATTTTGTTATGTTGTTATATCACTAATGTGAGCCAGGCCTTAACTTTATCATTTGGGTAATTATACCTAACTAATTAAGTGTATATAGAAATCTAATATAATCCCTGAAACTAACACCATAAATGCAGTGCATCAGTTCCGAGATTAAGCATTGATCTAAAGCATTTTGTACTGGTTCAGAAACCGATGACAACACATACATTTCTGTTCTTCTTTTTCCTTGCGTTCCTCTTGTTAGCACTGCTTTCTGTGGGTTCTCTAACATCTTTCTTTCTATCGGCAACTCCATGCTGACTACAACTGAGATGAAAGACAAGCATTAATAATCACATGGAATCCATGGCCAATAAATATATTACTGCACAGTACCTTTTCTGCTGATGAAGTTCTTTTGTTTTAGCATCTTTTGTAGAAGCCTGAGAAATTAAAAAAGAAGAGAAAAAAAGATCATTACAGATCTAGGAACCCTTTCTATTCAGTTAGAAGCCCAAGATATATGTACTAATTGTTACTCTCTTATTAATCATTGTATGTTTCCTTTCTATGCAAGTTCCGAGAACTTGCCTGTCTATCAGGGATTTTTTCCTGGCCTAGTCAGTGCCTGGGTTAGTGTATCTTACAAAAAAATGCAATCTATTTTCTTCTTGGTGGTGTTTTTATCTTTTTTTTCAAAGAGATGGCACATGTTACTGCAGATTGTTACCTTTTTCTCTTGTAACTTTGGATTTGTTTGGCTAATTTGAGCTGCCATTTCAGATATTTCCTGTAAGCAATTAAAATAAACTGACCATTAGATGATTCTATTTATTTTATAGATCAGTGCATTTACATTTGATCCATTAAATAAATGCATTTGACAAATGAGAGGTGATGCAGTGAAAAGGAAAAATTAAAGCAGGAGTTGCATTTCATTTAGAACCCACCTTTTCTCGTTTCCACTGCTCCACTTTCAGCTGCTTATTACTCTTTAACTTTGGCTAAAAGGAAAGAATAAAAAGCAGTTAGTAACCAGTGGCATTTCCAATAGATCGTTCCTCACCGATAATTAGGTCTTTCTTGTGCCTTTACACTTATTTACAACCAGTAGTAGCTTTGCTTCTCATGATGAAACACTTCAACGCACACTAACCACCTGAACCATACTGAGGTGAGGCACATTCCCTGCTTACTAGCCTCTCAGTTCATAACATGAAGAGAGTATTCCTGCCCCTACTGGATGAAATGTTGTTTATTTCAGGCTACAACCCAGTATCTAATTAGGCTCTGCATTCCTCAGTAACTTCCTGAGATACCCATTCACAGGTATAAACAGTATGGCTTTTAATCGCCAAGATCAGTATGGCTTTTAATCTCCATCCTTGGAGACCCAGGAACACTTAGTTGGGGGGGAGGGGGGGTGCGAGGGGGAGAGTCTAAACGGGCAAGAAAAAAATTCAGCAAAGAAAAGTCAAGAACATTGTATATCTAACTTCCACTGCACCTCTAACAAAACTCCTCCCCCTCATGGTAAGCACTTAAACACTTTTGTTAGTGACCAAAATCCAATTTCTTCCTGAAGTCTGCACCTTATACAAATAATAAAACTGACCACCACAGGAAAATCCAGCTACTGATTAAATAACAAATTCTCCCCAAACTGCTATAAGAATAAAATACACAATACAAGTGGAAGAAACATTATTTTGCACATTGACACATGCATCAGACTTCTTTGTTTAATAGTTAATGACACCTAACCTACAGAAATACAAAACAGTCTGCAAATATATTTGGTGAGATTATTTTTGATAATTTTGGAGACCATGTTAAATTCTCCTTTTTCTTACCTTATGTCCTTTAGTGGCTTTTTGTTCAGTTTTGATGTTTGACTGGTTTCTCTCCTTTTCAAAGAAAATTTAATTTTCATTGTCAGCAAATAAACAAAAAACTCCATTTGGCGTAAAATTTGCACAGCAAATATATTCCACAAAGCCTAAACTTTTTTTAGCTTTTCTGTTTTTGAGATTTTTACCTCTCAGAATAGGATAAACATCTGCACATGGTTATGACGTAAAATCAAATATGCCACCATGGTTGACATTATCTAAATGTAATATAACAGTTATTTTGCTGCTTCCTGTCTTTAACGTGGCCGAACACAGTTTTCAAGTGCCTATGCCTAGTTCACCATTACTTTTAAACTATTTTCGCTTTGGCACCTGTTTTTTTGCAAGAGTCAAGGTTAACCACAAAAAGGTTTATTCTCGCATTTTGGCTAAGTGTGTGCTGCTGCCATAGCAATGGGGCTGGTTCAAAACAAGGCTTAAAAATGGTTTTTGTTTATTTAAAAAAATCCAGTCATTAGATTTTTTTCATCATTTGCCCACTACAAATTGCCATTAAATCCCTTCTGTCAACACTGTTCTAATAAAATTTTGACATAGGCGATTTCGTAATTCGCCGTAAATCGTTTTCACTGCATGTTCCGTATTATTAAAAATTCCCTTTGTCAAAATTCAGATTTTTTGTCATGGCTCATTCAAATGGTTTCTGAACTATTTTTTTGCCAAATTTCTTGAAAATATAACGACTGGATCGTTAGATATCAGGAAGTTTCTGCAAAAGCAATCGGTCTCAATTTTTCAAGCAACTGCGCATGCGCTGCATTTAACTGGGTTCTTTTGGTAACAAGGAAAAAGCTGTGAATTGCTGGGTTCTTTGCATCGTTACCTTTTCTAACATATCCTTGCAGTAAAAGACTAAAGCCATCAATATGCAGCGTTCAATTATAGAGAAAAATAGCACAGATAGTGCGGGTGTTGAGTAAATAAAATGATCGCTCTATTGACGGCATGTTTGTTTTTTGCAATCCTTGTGAGTGCGCTGAATTGCATCAACAAAAGCACATACGAAAACTGTGTTCGGCCACCTTAAGTTGCATAGTAGATAAGTTCAGCAGTCTTTAGAATTTATAATCAAACTGTTAAACCATGCCATAGAAAATACACCCAATCAGAATACATGGAAGCCTTTGTATAATCGACAGCATTATGTACATCCAACCTTCCCACTGTTCGCTACGCATATTTCGCATTGATTGTGTTGGCTACTGTATTTTCTATGGTGTGGTATAAAATAGTTATGCAACAGATTCAAGTGGTACACCATGGAATATTCCACTTTTCACTTGTATTTTATCGGTATACCGTAAAGAAACAAGTGACTTGAGCAATATTCCATGGTAGACCACAAGAAAGTGTTGCATAACTGCTATAAACACAGTGGTGTAATCAATCAGCCTACTTTTAGTCATGAAATTTCTTTACTCCATGCAGCCTTTATAACTAAATATATAATTCACTATTGAGAGAGAAAGTTCTAGTTTCTCTAAAATTTACTGTTCTCAAGGTTGACAAGCTTACATCGCAAAATTTCTTTTTATTTGCTTCTCTCTGTTCCTTGAGATTTGCAAAGCATGTGAACTGTGCCATCTAGGTAAAGATAAATAACAAACTATGAACAAGTATTGACAAAAATGTCAAGAAAATAGCAAGACTAACATTTATGAATTGAGCTTACAATAACCTTAAGAAAGGACTTATTTCTGTCAGAATGTAAATTAAAAAACTTTGGCTAAAGTAGATTATTTTGTGTCACTAAATAAATATAGCTGTAAATATTATTGTCAGTTCTCTCAAAGTTTCTTCATGATGTATGACAAAACTCCTGAGATCTACAGTGAATGCTTTATCTAACTAGCTAATATTTTTGAAAATTTAAAGAACAAAGTGAGAAGGAGGTTTTAATGCACCATATCTACAAGAAATGTATGCAATCAAAAGAACTTATGAACTTGAGACCAAGCCTGGTTAAGTCTGATCAGAATACACACCTCTTCTTCTGTAAATTTGTACTGTTCTTCTTGCTCCTGCAATTTAATACAACAAATATTATTGTTTATTCCAGAAGATTATTGATAATATTCACCATTGATAACATAGTGTCACTTGCAGCAAGTGTAAGATTTACTTGCCTAACTTTCATTGTTACTAGTTTGTTGCTAAATACACTATTCCAACAGGGCTATTTTAAACTACTTTATAATCATTAATTTTGCAATGTGTAGTTCCAGAAAATGTCCATACCTCCCCCATGGAAGGGATTTTTTCTAACACCTCCCCACCCCTCTGGAAATTCCAGTTAAGCTTCATACATTTCTTTAAATTTTTGGTCTTCCAGAACCCCACACCCCCCAGGAAATTCCAATCCCTTCTGTTGGGGGGAGTAAAATTGGATATTTTCTGGAACTGCACAATGCACAATTTACTAATTAAAAGACGTCTTAAAACAAAACATCAAGAGTTTAATTTTACACAGTATACCTTTGCCAGGGAGGCCAGAAAATCATCATCCTCCTGTTCCCCCGCTCTACACAGAAAGCCACAATGATAAAGTAATCTTAATGAGCGTCTTACAAAAGACTGATTCAGAAATAATTTGATTAGTAATTGTAAAACAACATGAAGTTTTCCATCCAGCAGTGTCCCAAGGAGTAACTTCAGACCACAACATTTGGTTTGTGGTCAATGTTACACATAGACATAGACATGGACAGTTTATTTTAATTGGACAACACACTTAGCTGTGGTAAAGGTGCATCCCATAGACAAAAATGACAAAGTGAAAATGTGTGTGCAATTGGTCATAAATATTAAACTAGACTATCTTTATTTAGTATAAATCTACTAGCGTTCAATCACAAATGCCGTTCTCTGATTGGCTACGCTACTCACTCTCTATTCTGTGATAGATAGTGAGTAGCGTAGCAGTGCGCCCTTGCTAACAAGATAACAGCTGCTTCTTGGCGTTTTCAAAGTGTCTGTAAAGAGGATTTCGACAAAGTTTTGAACGACTAATAGATTTATATTAAAACAATTAGATTATTCGCTCTCGATTTCTATGCATGATAGTTGACTCAGGCTGTGCCCTAGTCAACAATCACGCGATAGAAATCTCGAGCTCATAATCTAATTGTTTAATATTACTAGTGTAATGTTAGTAACTGTTAACAGGTCTCTCTAAAGGGTTTTCACCAAAATAGACAACTTGGGGGATATCCACTTTAATTAGCTATTTTTCTAACTCCTTGAAAACTGATATTTTTAAAGAGATCAATAGCCTATGCGGAACAAGACAAATAAACTGGCATTTATATTAATAATATAACTTTGTAACTATGTTATTTTTTTTTAATTCAGCATTCATGAATTAATAATAATACATGTAATCTATTTATTAATATTATTTTACAAGAAATAAAAAATAGTCTATGCCATAACATAGTGTACCTTCCACATCTGCTGCACCTGCAATGGACTGAAACAGAGAAAAGAAACAAAATAAACTTACTGATGAAAGAAATGGTATGTGCATTTGTCTGGATGCATCTTTATCAATTTTGCAAATTATGCAATACATGAAAAACTGTCCATTTTCTAAACTTCT
Source organism: Orbicella faveolata (assembly GCF_042242905.1). Taxonomy (NCBI): domain Eukaryota; kingdom Metazoa; phylum Cnidaria; class Anthozoa; order Scleractinia; family Merulinidae; genus Orbicella; species Orbicella faveolata. Next base: position 3,488,364 of record NW_028301553.1, read on the forward strand.
AAGGTTGCCAACATGCCCCTTACTATAACTACTGGCCTATAAACATGTTATATCATCAGATCTATCAAATCTTAGAAGAATGAAAACTGTAGGAAAATGAATGAAAAATTGCATTACAGACCCACCCAACAATGTTTTAAACTTTTCCTGATTTTGTTGCAAAAGCTCAATGTAGTCTTTTAACCAGACTACAAGACTGTTATACTCAATAAATTACTGTATGAACACTGTATTGAGAAATTTTACCTCTTGCCAAGATCTCATCTCTAAACAAAAAGAAGAAAAACTGAAATAAAAAAAAAAATTAGGGTGGAAATTAACACTGCACTCTCTTAACCTTAGACTGTAAGATAAAAATGATAACAGTATGAATATTCATGCATATGTAGCCTATGTTGATTAAACACATTTACAATCAAAATGTTTCACCTACACTTACATGGGTTAGGTTCAAGATTACAAAATCTTCCTCACTTTGTACTCTATAGAATACTTGGACCATGTGTACTAAAGGCATCTGCTGTCAAGTATCAATTGATACCCTTGATCAACCCTTGATCAACACTTGATCGACATCTCGATTGGCACTTGATGGACATTCGATCGACAACCAGACGATAGTCAGCCAAATGTCAACCAACTCATATGTATCGAACAACACTCAATGGTATGTCTGCGAAAATTAGTCAACTCTTGACTGACTGTCAACCAAGATGTTGATTGAGTGTTGATTGAGTGTCAATTGAGGTGTCGACTAAGCATCAATCGAGTATTGATAGAGGGTATTGATCAAGGGTAACAATCAAGGATATCGACTGATACTCAACAGCGAATGTCTTTAGTACACATGATTCAATTACTGTACATTGTAGTGGAATATTACAGAATGCTTAATTAATTAATTAATTAATAAGGATTTTAGCAAGTTTTTGTGCTCTATATAAACATTAACAAGGGCTGTTTCTATTTTTAACATACATCTCTCCATATATCCATGTCATCATCATCATAATTATTGTCATCACTATCTTCTTCGCCTGAAAGAAATAGATCCATCAGAAACATCAAGGAGCAACTTAAAATTCTACAGACGGCCAGATCGTCACATATAATTGTTTCTTTACACTACCCCACAAGCTGTCAGCTTATATACCCATCCTGTTTACAAAAAAGGTTAATATCTAATAGTCTATCTACATGCACAATAATAATATTTATAACATACACCTAAATAATGATTGAAAATATTTATACAGGGTAACCCAGTAAAACGAAACAAAGACGAAATAAATATATCAAAACACAGGCACACTGTGCTTGCAGGTAGAAAAAAAAACATATTAAACAGCACATGACAATCATCTAATGTTTCCCATTGAACCAGCTGCTCATCCAGTCATAAGAAATTGAAAAACGAGACCAGCTTGCAGCAACTTGTGTTGGACAGTCAAACAGTGAAAAGTTATGTCCTGAAAGTCTTGAATTTAAATTCAACCTAAATCAAACTGGACACAAGTAATGCAGTTCAACACAAGAGCACGTACAAATGAAGCAGCAAGTCTTCAACATAAGCTGGTGACTTGTAGCCCTGTTTTGTTAAGGCTTTTGCTGGTTTTTATGTTACATGTACATCATTTTATATGAAAAGTTCTTTCCTGGGTATCACTTCCCATTACCTGTTAGTCTTCGATATGCATGACCTAGCTCTTGGAATTTTTGTGTTGACAATGGGTCATCAGGATTCTGTCATATACAAAATAAACATTGGGTAAATTAACACGTCAACGTCCACACTTGAATAATAAACAGGAAGTATAATTTACACAACCTTAATAAAAAAAGGAACATATCCAGTTAGTAGTAAAAGACCTAGCTTGCCACAAGTCTTTTGCAGCTCAGTGACCCAGTTTGACTCACCATAGTTAATAGAGGGGAATGGTTACCGGTATGAAGCCCAGCAAACATCAGAGGGGCAAACAAAGATGCCAAGATTTATGTTGAAGGGTCCACGACCATGCACAATCTTTTGTTTTGCGTTCATGGCTATGCATGAATTACGTAACTAATTGTTTCTATTGGTTATTCCCTCAGTGTGAAGTAAACAACTATAATTGTGTTTTGTGCACGGTCACGGCCAAAAAAGAGAACAAAAACATACAACAAAGAACGTTGTCTGGTTTCATTACCATTCCCCTCTGTAAACTATGGACTCACTAACAAGCAAAACCTTTTAACGTTCAGCAATAGGTACCTTATCAGGATGACACTGCAGGGCCTTTTTGCGGTAAGCACTCTTGATTTCATCTGAAATGAAAAAAAAAAAAAGGATTTTCCAGTTTAGCTGTGTCAGATGCAACATATAGAGTTACTGAAGTATCTTGTTTGATAACTGGACTACCGGTTTACTAGTGGATGATGGATTATCCATCCTTTCAACAACCTGGGCGTGTACCTTTGACATCTCCTTACAAGGTAACCCCCGTGTATGATGTGTTAAACATTGTAATCCATCAAATATTTTCGCTTACATGCAATTGGTCTGAAAAGGTATGTGACCGAAGTTTCAAATCCTGCACCTTGCAAAAAATATTTGAAGGATATAAACCACAATGGCCCTCATTTGACTTTAAAAATAAGCTCCGATGTTTATCTTTGGACTATATCTGTTCCATGTATGTTGCAGTTTTCCTCTAGCTTTATTCTCAGAAACTGTTCGCTACTCGGAACAGATAACATCCGCAGACAAATAACTGAACATATTTTCAAACCAGATGGAGGGTAATATTTATTTATGCTACAGGAAAAACTTCATTCTTTGAACTTGCTCCATACCCCAAGTATTTATATACAATATGGAGGGGATTAAATTTTCTCAAGCCAAACTCTACATTTGCTTTGAAGCTGTTCTTTTCAGCTGGCAGACCAACTTGTTTCAAAAGAATGGGGTTGTTCCTAAATGCCTTTGAGTTTCTGCACCATCTTAATTACCCCACCTCAAAAAGGCAATACCCAGGATGTGCCAGGATAATGTCATTGTTTCTATTTGATTGATTTTATTGGTCATGTTTATGACAAATCCTCTACACCACGGGCAAAACAATTTAAAAATGAAAAACACCATGGTATTCAAGAAATGTTTTGGCCATTTTGGCAAAATCTACTGAAGTTATACACCTTACTGAAGCTTCTGTTAAAAAGTTACGTGCCAGCCAATCTGAAAGTTTATATATCATCACAAACATAATCAAAGTCTGAATGAAACAATCACATCTATTGAAAACAGCCACTTACACAACTTCATAAGGGGTTTTAGATGGGCTTACAAACAGGGGGGCCTACATCCAAGAGGGCTTAATAAAAAAACATTTCAAAATGAGCTATATCTGCACTTGTTGATTGAAACAGGTTTCCATTTACTGGTAATTAAGCTTTCAAACATCATAATAAAACGAATTCAAAATGAGGAAAGCTAGATTGAGGCTTATATCCGGGAGCTAAAAACCGGAAGAAGTTTTTACTGGTAGATGGGCATATAACCAGCGGGCTTATAAGCGGGGGAAAGGGACTTTATATCCGAGGACTTATAACCAGAAAAACTTTTTACTAGTAGATGGGCATATAACCGGCTGGGTTCTCAGCGGGGTGGCTAATAAGCGGCAGTTTAGGGGAGCCATAGTTGATATAACTCAGACTCTTTACGTACATAAGTCCTCTGCGCTCAAATTCGACAACTTCGGGTGTTTTTACGTAATTATTCCCAACTAGCTATGTCTTTTCAGGCTTGAGATGACGCAACGTTTACATTGAAACTCTACATTGCTCGGGTTGGTTTAAATACCGATTGAATGAATCTATAAAGTTTTTTTTAAGAACATTAAGCTTATATCAGCAACAAAAAATAGTTTCCCATAACTTTTGAAGAGTTATTGTTTTTTGATCTGGGAGGTTTTGACAACTGGAAAACAAGAGATAGTTTAGTACAACGCAGTTTTGACATGTTTCCTCAAGCACATTACATCTACACAGTTTTGTCTCGAGGCTCTTGCAACTATTTTCTACTACGAGGTCACGAATAACTGGTTCTTGATTGATAATATTTAACTATTACTGTAAAAACTGAAGTAATTCACTCAGAAAATAAAATTTGAGATGAGTTTGATTGATAAGCTTGCGAACGAAAAGAGAGTGCGAATGCGAAATCCTTCACGGAAGCTAAGACGGCCGGTAAACCACGCAATTCTTTACTAAATACCTTCTTTCGCGCCATATTCCAAGCCAAGGATCTCGTAGCACTCTTCTAAAGTTTTCCCCATGGCTTAAGGAACGCGACAATTTCAAAAAGGTCTTGATTTCTCGGACATAACCTCCACGAAGCCGGCATCTGTGAATATTCACACAGTTGTTTGGCGTGAGGATTCCCGCCGAATGCCTCGATTCCGTGTAATCTCCCCTTCTGACGGGGAAGGGCTGGTACAAAAATCTTGAGCGTGATAGGAAGTTAATTTTTTGGGTGCGGATCTTTCTGGGGAAATCAAAGTTTATCGATATCAGAGCACATTTCCCGTGTTTGCACGACCTCATCTAAACACATGAGCGGTTGGGATTATTCTCGAAAGCAAGGCAAACCCTCGACTAGGGCGCGACTGCGTCTCGTCTCGGGTTTGCACAACTCTCTCAGATTCTCCAAACTTCTCCAGGTCCCCCTCGTGTTTAGAGGCCTTTGTAAACACAGGAAAAGTGCACTATTGCATAAAATGTAACCGCGCCGCGCAATAACTCCTAAAAAGCTGACTTGACATCTCGTACTGTTGCAGACCTTTGCAGTTTTGGCCTATATAGCTTTGCAGCTCGGCTTTGCACGCGCAAGAAAGCGTAGTTTAGTGACACAGGATGGCGCTTCTTGACTCTGTAGAGCCGCTCCTTGAGCACTGGCAGACGATTTTGATTGCCTCGGTCATTTTACTTGCTGTTTACTTTCGCGGGATCGCTCCGTACCAGACGCTGCGAGCTGTTTATCACAAGGGGCCTACACCTCTTCCATTTATCGGACATCTAGTGGATGTCATGAAGCACAAGGGCCAAATTCATCTGCAAATGGATGAATATTACAGAAAATACGGCCAGGTTTATTCCATGTTGATCTTTGGCAGTATACCTTGCATAGTCATCGGTGATCCGGAGATGATAAAGGATATACTGGTTAAAGAATCAGCTTCTTTCTACGATCGTCCTGTAAGTAAGATCAATTAGTATTTCCGTGTAGCCTCGTACTTTATTTGAAGACTTTGCACCGATTCCCGTTATAATTTACTACAGTTATCAAGCGTCTCTCTTCCCGTAAATTGTTATCAATATGACCGTCTTGATAGATGTTGGGGAGCATGTACATTGTAGGGTGTGGTGTACTGTCGAGTAGCTGACATCTGAAAGTTGATGAGATCGATTGAGATAAATTACAATCAAAGAAGAGCATTAGTTCTGTTTGGTACTAGGAGGGCATTTGACCGATAGTCATGTCGCTTTGTCAAATCTTGAGATTTTGTTTGCACGTGGCTTGTCGATTCACCACCAAAAATAGACACTTGACGGTCTGATCTCACCACCCAAAATAGACTTTTTGACAGTCTGTTCTCATAGGTTCAAATATTGCACAGGCAGTGTGCAATGTTCATAGCACACCATAAATGGGTGTCACTTTCCATTCTGCACTGCTCACGATTGGTTTCAGATATTCAAGAGAAGGAACAACTGAGGGATTTGAGCCATAATAAATGATCTCTTCGCAGCTGGCTAAAATTTATGTAACATAAAAAAATGGATGTCATTTTTTTCATACCAATTTTCACAGCAGAGATTCATGTGCCCCAGTACTGCCTTGTGAAAAAATTGACAGGGGAGCTCATCAAACCATAGAATGGCAAAAAAGGAATGGAACGAGGAGCTTGGATGGCAGAGTCAGGGGGAGGTCCGCAAGTTGCTGTCCACTCAAAAGAGTAGTGAAGAATCGTTGAAGCCCTGTGTCCCACCTAAGTAGTCTAAGGGGTGAAAGAAAATTTGAACCAAATCCCCATCAAAAAATTCTGGTTCCGTTCAGGTACCCCATGTAATTTTTATAGGGAAGTCCTCCCCAGTGGGATGTGTGCATCAAACTGGGAAACATATAATGACCATTGTTTGATAACCAAGGCTATGTAAACAATGGCCTCCATTGGCGCAAAAATGTGCTCAGATATTTATCCGCAGTCATTATCTGTCTCAAGAAGGGAACAATTATCTGACAGCATAGCTTGAGGAAAATTGTAAGCTTGGAGGAACAGATAATCTCCAAGGACAAATTTTTGAGCATATTTTCACACCAAATATTTTTTGCATCACACGTCATTTTGAAAATTTGGGAATATTTTAGTTGGGGCATGTACAGTGATGTGATGCATTTAGAGAATAGACCCATCACATGCATGGGAAAATATTTCATGGATTATAAGGATCTTTACTAACTACACAGATGTTATTTCAGCAACAATTCAAAACATACTATTATTTCTATTTTCCTCATTGAATTTAACAAGTTTCATTTACTCAATGAAGTTTCAATTACTTATAATATAGCAATTTGTGAAACAACCTGAACCTCTGAACAGCATGTTGACTGAAGCCAAGCAGGAGAATTGGAAACGTATTCGTAACACCCTGACACCAGCTTTCAGCGCTCTGAAAATGAAACAGATGGTGCCTTTGATGAATGCATGCAGCGACAATTTGATCAAGAAACTTGCAGAAGTAGCTGACAAGGAAGAAAGTGTTAACATCAAAACGTAAGTGTAGCATCTCTCTAATTACCACTTGCTTATAGTCTCCAAATGCAACATATGGCTCTGTGGTTAAATGCTTTGGAATCCAGATCAGGCAAGCCTTAAAATATGTTGTGCTCTCCAGTGATTCTTATGCAAGATAATGCTTATAGAGATGTCAACCTCAAGAAATTCAAATCAGTGGATTTGGAGAAATCATCAGTGTTTCATGAAGGAACTCTTCTTGAATTAGCAAAACAAATTGTCAACAGATTCCATGACACATGGGAAGGTCAGTGGTTTAATGGTGTGTCTGGACTCTTTGGATTGAAGGGTTCGGGTTTGAGCCCTGACCAGAGTGACTTTGTTGTGCTCTTTTGCAAGACATGGGGACGTGCTTATCTCCTCACTCAAGAGTATAAATTTATTCCAGTAAATTGTTGGGGCAACCTAAGAGAATGCTAAGGAATAACCTGTAATGAACTAGTGTACCATCCCGGGGGAATAGTACAGAAGGTGCTAGATGGCAGTGTAAATTGTGACCTATTTTCATTCAAACGCACATTCAAGGAAATTCTTTCTGTGATAGATAGAATAATCTACTCTTCTAGATCTGTTTATCCATGTTTACAACTGCAACATTCAATTAATATTTGATTTCCTTTCTTTGTTTTTGACAAAGACCCTTGTCATTCAGTTTTATGTTCAAATGATATTATGAATCATTTTTTGCGACTGCATTGTTTTATTTGTTAGCTTTGTGAAAATGATCCCATTCAACTGTATTGTAATGTCAGATGTTTCTGTTTTATGTACAATTCTCACAGATTTCAACAAAGTCTTACCATGGATGTCATTGTTTCTGCGGCATTTGGCTTTGAAGTGGACTCACAAAATAATCCTGATGATCCAGTCCTCAAAGCAGCTCAGCTTGCCATGAACCAGACTACCTTTCAGAAAATTTTATTTGGGGTTCTTACTTTGATGCCTTTGGGATTGAAAATTATAGAAAAAGTGCCACAACTGTATATGAATAATCTAAAACCACTCCTCGACATTGCAGAGGAAATAGTTCGCACAAAGAGAGAAAACACTGGGAACTCAATTAAAAAGGTAAAATAGTAATAAATATTATAATTATTATGATAAATTAATATTGATTTGATATCATACATTTAGTATGAAAGGTCACTGTGGTACAGCCAAGTTGACTATCTTTCCAAGAAAATCAGGGGGTGTGGTTGATTGTTTTTAAGCAAGCCGAGTTGGCTCTATAAAGCCTGCTTCACACTTATGAGATAAGCACACAGGTAAGTGCAAGCATAATATAGAAAATGCTAGTGGACACTGAGGTGGAATAAATATTTTCGATCATAAGCACAAGAAAAAGAAACATATTTCTTGTTCTTGTGTTTATGCTTGTGCTTATTTTACAAGTGGGAACTGGCATGAAATAAGCACATGCTCATGTGCATGTCCCTAGTGGGAACATCCATGTGCTTGTACTTGTTTCACAAGTGTGAACCAGGCTTTGAGCACTGAGAAGTTCCAAAAACCTTTAGGTGACTGTTTGAAAGCCCGAATATAAAGAGCTATTTTCTCTTTCATGGCATTATGTACACAATCATGTTCAGATTTGTGGTAGGCTTACATCTATCAGGGAGCGGGGAGCAGGGAGGGTACAATGGTGAGAGAACACACCTCCCACCAATGTGGCCAGGGTGCAATTCTGTGTCGGTGCCATAAGTGGGTTGAGCTTGTTGTTGGTTCTCGCCTTGCTCCAAGGGTTTTTCTCCGTGTTGTATGGTTTTCCTCCCTCCACAAAAACCAACACTCCAAATTCCAATTCGACCAGGATAGAGGACCTCCATGAAAACCAGCTAAGGCTCAGGTGGCTTCCTCTCTGAATATTGTAATTTGTTTTTTATCAACTTGTGAAGGTTTCCACTGACTGTTTATTACCTGATAGGACATGTTGGATCTTATGCTGGCTGCTTCAGACGACCCTTCAGTTCCAGAGTCTAAGAAGCTCTCTGACACAGAAGTTTTAGCACAAAGCTTTGTCTTCCTTGCTGCAGGATATGAAACCTCCAGTACCACGTTGAGTTTTGTTTGTCACCATTTGGCAACAAGTCCTGAGATTCAGGACAAGCTACAGCAAGAGATTGACAATGCTTGGCCAGATGAAAACCAAATGCTGTCGTACGAGACAGTCCATGAGCTACCATACCTCGACATGGTGATATCAGAGGCGCTGAGGATGTACCCTCCAGGTAGGAGAGAGGATTATTGGACAATGTGTACTAAAGGCCTCAACGGCCGAGAGTGGATCAATAACCTCAATTGACACTCTATCAATACTCAATTAATACTCAATGGACACTCACGTTGACACTCGATGGACACTCAATCAACATCTTTGTCAACAGTCAATCGAGAGTCAACTAATTTTCCCAGGCACACCATTGAGCGTCGATCAATACATATGTATTGGTCAACTTTCAGCTGACTATTGACTGACTGTCAATCAAATGTCAGTCAGGTGTTGATTGAGATGCTGATCTAGTGTCAACCAAGTAGCGATCAAGATTTCTATCAAGTGTTGATCAAGATGTAGATCGAGTTTTGATCAAAGGTTGATCAAGGGTATCAATCAGCTCTTGACCGCAGATGCCTTTTAGTGATCTGAATTATTTAATGCATAAATTGCATGTTGATATTAGAATGGCATCTTAGACATCTACCATCTTGTGATTTTTTGTCACTCTAAGAGACATCTAGGAGCAGAGGCATGTAATGCATGTAGAGAATACATATAATATTCTTCCTGAGTAGTCTACCACATACATTGTGTTATCAGTATTAAATATGAAAGTGAAGTATGATCATCGCAGTAAATTTTCCAATTTAAGCAACTGGAAGAAGCCTGAAAAAAAAAATCAGGGCTTCAACGGGATTCGAACCCGTGACCTCCGCGATACCAGTGCGATGCTCTACCAACTGAGCTATGAAGCCACACATTGGGAGCAAGGTCAATTAATTGAGTTCAGATCTTCCCGTGAGTGAAATGATGTGAAGTATATATGAAATAATTCATATTTGAACTGCGGTAGTAGATGAAAGTCACCGGTGCGATGCTCTACCAACTGAGCTATGAAGCCACACATTGGGAGCGAGGTCAATTAATTGAGTTCAGATCTTCCCGTGAGTGAAATGATGTGAAGTATATATGAAATAATTCATATTTGAACTGCGGTAGTAGATGAAAGTGAAGTATGATCATCGCAGTAAATTTTCCAATATAAGCAACTGGAAGAAGCCTGAAAAAAAAAAATCAGGGCTTCAACGGGATTTTTTTTTCAGGCTTCTTCTTCCAGTTGCTTAAATTGGAAAATTTACTGCGATGATCATACTTCACTTTCATCTACTACCGCAGTTCAAATATGAATTATTTCATATATACTTCACATCATTTCACTCACGGGAAGATCTGAACTCAATTAATTGACCTCGCTCCCAATGTGTGGCTTCATAGCTCAGTTGGTAGAGCATCGCACCGGTATCGTGGAGGTCACGGGTTCGAATCCCGTTGAAGCCCTGATTTTTTTTTCAGGCTTCTTCCAGTTGCTTAAATTGGAAAATTAACTGCGATGATCATACTTCACTTTCATCTACAACCGCAGTTCATATATAAATTATTTCATATAAACTTCACATCATTTCACTCCTCACGGGAAGATCTGAACTCAATTAATTGACCTCGCTCCCAATGTGTGGCTTCATAGCTCAGTTGGTAGAGCATCGCACCAGTATCGCGGAGGTCACGGGTTCGAATCCCGTTGAAGCCCTGATTTTTTTTTCAGGCTTCTTCTTCCAGTTGCTTAAATTGGAAAATTTACTGCGATGATCATACTTCATTTTCATCTACTACCGCAGTTCAAATATGAATTATTTCATATATACTTCACATCATTTCACTCACGGGAAGATCTGAACTCAATTAATTGACCTCGCTCCCAATGTGTGGCTTCATAGCTCAGTTGGTAGAGCATCGCACCGGTATTGCGGAGGTCACGGGTTCGAATCCCGTTGAAGCCCTGATATTTTTTTTTTTTTTTTTTTTTTTCAGGCTTCTTCTTCCAGTTGCTTAAATTGGAAAATTTACTGCGATGATCATACTTCACTTTCATCTACTACCGCAGTTCAAATATGAATTATTTCATATATACTTCACAGTATTAAATATGTTTCAAGAAACCGCTTGAGGGAGCTTTCATGATTCACAATTTTCCTTTACTTGCTTTTGTTTTCTAGGGTTTATTCTGGCTCGTTCATGTACAAAAGAATGCATCATCAAAGGAGTGAAAATACAAGAGGGTATAATGGCTGTAATACCAGCATACAGCATTCACCATGACCCGTCCATTTATCCTGACCCGGAAAAATTCGACCCAGAGCGTTTTTCAGCTGCAGCTAAACAGTCTCGCGATCCCTACACTTACATGCCGTTTGGTCACGGACCCCACAACTGCATTGGTATGCGGTTTGTTCAGGTGGAAATGAAGCTGTTGTTGGCACGAATGTTGAAGAAATATCGTTTGGAAGCTGCTCCAGATACAAAGATCCCGCCTGAAGTTCTCATTAAAAGTACCTTGACATGTGGAGATGTTAAAGTTCTAGTAAAATCACGAGCCAAGTGAATGCATGCCAAACCTTTCCTTTTTCCACATACAAGAGCGTAGAGGTTTTCATTTGAGTGTCTCAAAACCAAAACTAAAGTTATCACTCTGGCCAATCACCAAACATATAGACAATCCAATGAACCAATTAAAACATAAAGTAAATGCATATACCTGATGCAAAGCATGGGGGAATGCATGTGAGTGCGTAACAGTTGGTTTTGGTATCCCTTCTGATTGGATGAAAAAGTGGTGCTGGTCTTTTTAAACAATCATGTAGCATAGCAATACAAAACCAATTATATTATTATGTTTCAACATTCAAATTTAAAGTGCTCTCATTTCAGGCCCTTGATCTATGGTAAAAGTCATGTTTAAGATGTTAGTGTGTATGTTTTAGGGGAATAAGGCTTAATAACAGTATTTGTATGATATGCAGTTGCTTACAATGCTAAACACTGTACCATTGCCTCTTGCAAAAGTTTGATTAAATTTTAAGATCTTTTTGACAACCTTTTGCTGGCTTCTATTTGAACCAGCCTATCAAATCGTGGGGACTGTACAGAGTGGAGATATTAAATAATAGACAGTCAAATTCACCATTCATTTGTGTGGGAATTTCAAAAGTCTCAATCTGTGAACAATTGAATCGGTGGCAAGTCGTCACAGTTTGATCAACCATTTTGAATGGAAGCCATTGAATGTTAGAAGTTGTCGAAAAGTTGTCAAACTAATCAAAAACGTTCTGAGGTGGCAATGGTAAGCTGCATAGCACTGTAAAGCAGCACTGTATATGGGATTGGGCGAAAGCAGTTAAAAAGAATAATTTTTCAGACTGATCAATTTGTTATCATGGGCGTGACTATATCACATTTTTTGAATTCACATATACCTTTGAAATTATATTTGGCTAGGAGCCATAATCATAAATACATGTAATTCAGATCAATTATTGATCTACTGGTTATTTTTCCATTAAAATTTTGCTCATTTTAATGTGAAGTGATTTTTTTTGTGTGATTTGATTGGAACAAAGGAAACAATGAATGGATTACATAATAGCTGGAAAAAGAGAAATTCCCATCCTGCTACTGTTGGCTATTTTGTATCTTGGAAGTCACGGACACTAGTAGGACTAGTGTGACTGGTTTCTTAATGCAACTGACTTTTTATTAACCATGTAATTCTTCATTAGGAAATCAATCTAGCCTGTACACAACATCAGAAATTATTAGCTCTAATATAATTAAATTGGGTTTATGATTATGCTATAAATAAAGGTACACTGTTTGGAAAAGAGTACTAGAAATTATAGCTCTAATATAATTAATAGCTTTATGATTATACTATAAACAAATGTACACTATTTGGGAAAGAGAACTATGTAGCTGTTGTATTTGGTGTGTCTGGATCAACTTTTAAGCAAAAAGGATGGGAGGGAAAATGTGTTTTCTGTATCGTGTTCAATAATCTTCCACAGGTTGGCATCTCTGATTGCAACATCTATGACCGCTTTGTTAGACTTTTTTAGGTGAGCGAAGGAAGTCAGTGAGGGGCAGGCTTTACTTGCTGACTAGTCTCTCGCAGCTTCGCGGCAGTATGACCGTGTATGAGAGGAGCGCGGCCTCTGGGGACGAGAATGTACGAGAGCAAAAGAGGTTAGGGACCGACCACTAGAAAAGTGATGGGGGGTGGGACTTTTTCAGCTTGCAGGATTTTTTTCGTTTAGTGCCTCTGCAGGGTTTTTTTTCGGGGTCAAGTGCCCTGCAATCTTAATCTTGACACTCGCTATACAATCTGATTGCCTGCAAAATGCTTCAAACAAATATTTTTTTTTTATCTTTCACACAGTCGTTTTGCTTTACTGTTAAAATTATACTCCGCAGGGGAAACATACTGAAGGTATCAGACACATTTAAGCGGCTATTGCCTAAGTGATGGAGCTGCGTTACACTTTTTGTTTGATGTCTAGAGAAAAATTGATTTTATTTTTTCATTCCCCTTGTAATAAAACTCATTCTTGGCATGCAGTGAATCAAGGTTTTAGCTAGGATTCTCTAAGTGGCCGTCTAGTAACAAATGTGGGGCCAAAGGACCTATTCTGCTGGGGGAGTCTGGGGGTATGCCACCCAGAAAATTTGGCAAAATTGAAGCGTTTTGGTGCGTTTTCCACGATTTTAAGCCGATAAATTTAATGTATCGATTGGACTTGAATGATAATGCGTCGTTTACTCTGTCAAAAGTTGAGAGTTGTCAGTTGTGAAATCACTCCTATATATCGAGTCTTTCAAAACACGGTCTGTGCTTGCTTCATCGGAAACTAATCAAGCAGGATGGTTGTTTATAGCTCGTAGTTTTGCTGCGCACAAAATGTATTTTATCAGCCTTGAAATAGAAAAATGTCCGTTTTCCTAATTGTAGAGAAAACCAGGTAAATGGGGATTACACCAGGACCAAGAATTCAAATTAAAACTGCAGTATAAAGTGGCTGCCAAGGTGCCCTTTAGGCGAGTAAAGTTCGTAAGCCCGACAGTGCAATCGACTCTGCAAGAATTTTTTTTCTTCACTTCTCCTTTGCACGAACTTTTTTTTCAGTCTGCCAACCTTCCATGTTTTTTTTCTCCCACCCCCCTCCCCCATCACTTCTCTAATGGTCCGTCCCTTACATGCTTTTGATGAGAGCCAATAAGAGCCTGCTCGCAGGCTAATTACTACGTTGACCTGTGATTGGCTTAAAAAAACTCGCGCCACTTTATCATCCAATCGGAAGTAAAACCCTTCAAAACAGTGCAGGTCGGCCCACGCGTTTTCCCGGGTTTCGCGTCAGCGATATGTACTTGCATGAAGTTTTGATTGTTTCACTGCGGTTTTTGTGATTGGAAAGAGTGGTTTCTTTAGTTTTGGTGTTATTTTATTATTTTACACTCTTTTGTAAGGCTCGCCTCACTGAAAGTATGTGTCTTTTCAAGATTGTTTCACTATTTTTGACGTATATGGCTACAAGAACATTGTAAAATTAGTTAATCGTGCCAGATAACAACAAATTCCTAGAAATATATGAACTGAAGTTTTATTTAAATAACAACTTATAAGGATGAACCTAGTAAGTTCTCTAAGGGTCCGGGAAAAGGGTAGCCAAATATTTTAAAACTGCTTTGATACACAATCCCCAGACGTTTGATCCAAACTTTTGGTATGTGTGCGTAGTAATTTATTAGTTCATTTTTAGTTCTTGATGAACGAAACGATGGGAATTTCAACTGTGTTAAATTGGCTCGCTCAAGAACATACTTAGCGTCTTCTTGTAGAGTCTCATAGTGCCCTACATAGTTGTACTTGATATCGCAAAACCCGCAGACGTCTTCATAATTTGCCCAGTGCCAGTCCTCTTGCGCGCCCCCATTTATAATGTACTCTATGAATTCAGGGAACCTCACACCATACCCGCCCTGCAGTGCCTCCTGGGTGGCGTTGGGTCTAAAGTTTCGGATGATCTTTCTTCCAAACACTGTAATGAATGGATCTTTATCAGCGGCTCTTGGATGTAAATATTTATCTTTGTACGCTGACAAAAGCCGCTCGAAAGGTTCTCTCACAAGCATAAACTTGTAGAAAGTTTGAAGCATTTTCTGTGCTTTTTCCTGTGGAAACTGTTCCACGGTTGGACCGTACGGAGAATGATAACCCTGAGATAAGCGGTATTTTCCGAGGAGCGACATCCATTTCCTGCTTGCTACCTTTGGTACCAGACAGAAGATCACTTTGTGTTTTTCAAAAACGTAAAGGTGTCCTAAAGTCTCGTTATTTGGTGTTTTCTTTTTTCTTCCTCCGCAAAACTGCCTCAGACGCTGCTTCTGTTCCAAGTCTCTTTTACCATCATCTCCTCTGTAATAAGACGCGTCATCTCCCTTCAAAATGACAGTAAAAAATCATGCGATTTCTACAGCACTGTACCCAGGGCTCTATTGCTGATATCTATCGAAAAGGACTAAGGACTAGCTTATGATCTTTCTCCATATGAGTTTATTTGAATAGCGTTAGTAGTGTTGTTTAGTTTCCACAGTTAATTGTTGAATACAATATCAATGAATTTCTAACTTTACAGACCTGACCTCGGACAGAAGATTTTAGATCCTCGGATATCCCGGGGACAGTTAGCATTTGAGAAAAACAGCTCGAAGTGGCTGTAAAATAATTCAATAACATTTGCGAGGAACAGTAGACTGTTCTTGACTTTTTTTTTACTAATTCAATGGTTTAAACTTTCCCTCTACTGAATACTCCTAGATCTCTGAGGATGGCTCTGTTTTGCCTTCGTGGCTGGCGGGATGTCGTGCGAAAGCACTCTGTTTTAGAGTTTCTAACGAAATCCCATCGATTAAGTAGAACCTCGCCTTAGCGTCTGCTGTTACGCTGGACAAAGCACTTGTGCGTGAAATTCCGCTAGCTTCGCAGGCTAATGTTTCTTGACCTCGTAAGCCAATAGCACAATCGTATTAAAATGTAAGTAACAGTAGAATTAGGATTCTATGTTAAAATAAACACTCACCTCAGCCTCGTACGGATTGTTATCCAAGAGAACAGGACTTGACAAGGGTTCCGCTGGCAAAACAAAAACCTTTATAGCTGTATTACAACTTTTTTTCGCACAATTTAAGTAAATTTGGTATGAACGCGAGTAAGTGAAGTAGCGTGGCGTTTACGTAAGCTCACAACGCAGCGGGAAAATAATGTCATACGATAGCATAAAATACATTGTAATGTAAAGCTATGAAGATAACTATGGCTGGTATGGATTGAATATGATAAGTTGAAACTCAAGCTCGAAAATATATATATGGGGTACAGAAACTGTTCACAACGGCAATTTATTAAAGGTCATGTCTGTTAAAGACAAACGGAGATTTAAAACACCAATAAGTCCGTCAACAAAAAATATTTTAACTTACCTTTAGTATCTTGTGGCATGGGGCGACTAATTGTGCCAGTCCACTCTAGACGGGTGTCATGTCGTTCGGCGGGATACCAAAGCCTTACACCGCAGAAACCTACTGGTACACCTGTGAGAAGGGTGACATTGTGAGAGTGAGGTGCCTTGCCCAAGAATACAACAAAAGATTCTTTATTCTGAAAGGTTATTCGTTATTCTTAAGTGTCATTCGTTATTCTGAATTCGTTATTCTTAAGTGCTACTCGTTATTCTAAAGTGTTGTTCGTTGTTCTTAAGTGTTATTTGTTATTCTTAGTGTTATTCGTTTTGCGTGTGGAGTTGCCCGTTAGTCGCCTGTTTTCATAACGTCTGAAGATTTTTGCGCAGTTGTGAATCTCCGTCATAAGCTTGATCTCAGTAAAAGACAATCAAAAATAGTTTTTTAATTGGTGTAGGAACTCGTTAAGAAAGGAAAGCAACTACAATAGCTGCAATGGTTTACAATCTTAAAACGCGTAATTCGCGAGTCTTCTGCCACACACCTGCCAGTTCAGAAATAGATACAACATTATCTGTGCTTCCTTCGAGTTCTGGTAAAGTTTTGCTTGTATCGTAGCTAATGTATGCAATTCGAAAAGACTGTGAAAACACTCGCCTGTCAGCTCGTGTTCCCATAACATTTCTCGTTCTCCCAAACTTCCTCTCGTGTATCTAATTAGATTATGAGCTCGAGATTTCTATCGCGTGATATCAGAGAAATCGAGAGCGAATGATCTAATTGTTTTAGTATAAATATACTAGTTGTTCAAAACTTCATTTAAATCCTCTTCACAGACACAAGAAGCGGCCGTCAATTTGTTAACAAGCGCACACTGCTACGCTACTCACTATCTATCACAGAATAGATAGTGAGTAGCGTAGCCAATCAGAGAACGGCATTCCGTCATTTTGATTCGGCCTTCGGCCTCATCAACATTCACCTCATAGAAATCTCGAGCTGATAATCTATTTGTTAATTAGATTATGAGCTCGAGATTTCCATCGCGTGATAGTTGACGAGGGCTGCGCCCTCGTCAACTATCACGCATAGAAATCTCGAGCGAATATTGTAATTGTTTTAGTATAAATCTACTAGTCGTTCAAAACTTTATCTAAATCCTCTTCACAGACACTTCAAAAACGCATAAAGGGGGCGCCAGCGCGTTTAAATACCAAGCGCGCACTGCTACGCTACTCACTATCTACAACAGAATAAATAGTGAGTACTGTAGCTTATCAGAGAACGGCATTCGTGATAGAACGCTTATAAATTTATACTAAAACTCGATAGAAACACGGAACACGTTCTCAATTTCTTAAAAAAATACAAAAGTTCTATGCTCTGCATAGATTTGCATAGTGTTTGAAATTTCAATAAATAAATTCATGTCGGTTTACGAGGTGTTTGTCACGAATAGTTGCCCTTCGAGAAATTTTCTTGCTTTTTAACAAACTTCATTCTCGGCCCAATATTTGTTTGTTTTGTTCTTTTAAGACGAGGTTTCCACTGGCAACTTAAGGAACACGATAAGAACAGTTTTATTTAAATTATAAATTTCTATCTCATAATATACCGGTAATTGATAGATAGAAGTTTGGCTTTAGCGGGCGCTTCTTGCAAGTTGTTTTCTTAAATTAAGATGATATTGTTTTAAAAGTTATTCGTGAAAAGAATTATTTCCAGTATATCAAGTTCAGTGGACTTGACTTTGACTCTCTTCATTTGAAATTAATTTAAACAAGACTTTTTAGCATCGTGAGATCCACTGAATGAGGTTCTTGTAATGGATGAATTACCGTCTGACTGATACTTTAAATTTCATGTACATTATGGGGAGGTTTCTATTTTTTGCGGTTTTACTGTCGGAATAGTTTTCAATGAGAAGGATGAATTGACTGAAATGGTGAAATATTGAACCAGTCAGTTTCCCCGCTTGGCATAAATCTCTGCAAAAGTCAAGTTATTTGTCTCAATGGCATCTGCCATCTCTTTCATTCGGTGATAAGTTTACTTCTTAAAGGAAAGGAAGGGAAAAGACTGAGAAAGAATAATGCCGAATAATAATATTTAAATAAATGTGACCATTATTAGTATCTATTCCGAGCAGAAAGGACAACACAATGTTAAGTTTGCTTAGCATATGGTAACGGTAAGTGAAATCAGTTTAAGATACCTTCACTGACGTGATCTGGAACAGCTGGCAACGAGCAAAACACGAGCAAGTTGACTATGATCGTAAGAGTTATGCAGCTTATTATGACAGCTAAGGCACGCATATTCCTCCTCATGACCAAGGCTGTATACAGCAATTTTAGCCGGGTATATCGACGCGTATGTTTTGAAACAATGAACCAATGATGTGAGGAACCTCGAGACTGGGAAGATATCACAGGCTGATACTTGTTAACTATTCATGAAAGATTTGTCTTTGTGGATTTGAAATGAAAACAATGGTTTCTCGAAACGCAAGGACACGCAAACTTCACAACAAATGCACTATTCAATATTGATCACCGATCCCCTCTGATGACTTACTTAGCATATTACATAAGACTTTAAAACTAATTATGCAAGGGTGCATAGAGCAGTCCGGGTTCGAGTCCTGGCTGGGGACACTGTGTTGTGGTCTTGGGCAACATACTTAACTCTCACAGTGCCTCTCTCTCCACCCAGGAGTAGAAATGGGTATCAGCGAATTGTTGGGGAAACCTAACAAATTGCTGGGGAGTGACCTGCGATGAACTAGCATCCCGTCCAGGGGGAGTAGAAATACTCCTAGCGGCTTCATGCTACAGAAACCGGGATAAGCTCCGGCAGCTATGAGCCAGTCGGCTCCAAGGCTTCACTTTTTTAAAAATTTTTTTAAAAGCTCTCCACGTCTGAATTTCGCATTCTACAGTCGAACCTCTCCACAACGGCCCCACTAAGGGCAGGTAGGGTGATATGACAGCTGTTTTTTTCCGGGGCCCGGGGTACAATTGCAACATTTATATATTTAAAAAATGCTTATTGTAGTATAGAATACCTAACATAATCAGAATATATCAATAAAACAGAAACCAAACAGAAACAGAGACCAGCGGACGCACAGTACGGATCAAGTCTGGTGACCTTTTACAATATAGCATGGGGTTTTGTACACATCATTCGTCAGTCGTTGATTAACTCGCCGTTTTCGAGAGGTTATTTTGGCAGTTGGGACGCGTTTTAGTGGCCTTTGCCGTTGTCGACAGGTGACCGTTGTATAGCGGTTAAAATAACAGTGAATTAGTGTATGGACCGTCCGCCCGGACCAAACAAAGAGGCCCGCGTTGCGTAGGGAGTTGGCCATTATTGGAAGCTCGACTGTACTCTTAAGTGTATATCCACAAATCAACACAGCACCACAGTTTTTCTATTTTATTCACAAATCGAATACTGTAGATCTTACCTAAGAATCCTTACTCAATTAATCTGCAATCTTAAGCTGCAGTAACTTGTATCACTGTCTACCACAGCACTGAACAAATGGCACAGTGCCCAATCTTTACAAAATTAAAGTAAAACAAATTGAGTCTATAATTGTAACAAAATGGCGTAGGCCGTTGAATTTCCCAAATGCATTTGTTCTCTAGTTAGTCAGATGCATCTTCAAGTATCGAGGTTGTAGCACTTTCCCTACCCTGAGAACTTAAGCTTAAGATCAATAACGGTTTTGGAAACTGTAATGTAACGATGGAAAAATACTTAAGTTCAGCACGATTGTAGCTTAGTGCTGTTTACGTACAGTAGCTTTTCACTTCGCAATTAATTATAATATTAGCTCCTCGATACACTGACACCATGAAAAGCTGTCTGGTTCTCTTCGTTTTAGACAGGACAGTGAGTCGTGAAGCAGTATGCAACGCTGAACGGCCTCGTTGCGTGATTTTTCCGTTATCATGTGACGTCGCGAATATTTCTAACGACTTTTCCACATCCACACAACGCCAAAGACAATCAGGTGATACTAAGCTACAAATATTCTTCGTCCATCCTTTGAAGAGTTTTACTCAAAATAACAGAGGTCCGACTGAAGAACGTTTTCGCACCTCACTGAACCAACACGTGCTCGTGAATGAATATGGACCCCAGCAGAGGTTCGTGTTAAAATGAAGCTAGCTTGTTTGAACAAGTGACAGAATGAAAGTTAAAAAGATATCGTGCCCAAGAGAGGTGGATGCCAAATGATTTATTCAGTCATGTCCTCGGCGACCAAACTACAATGTGGTTTGGAATGGTGTTTGACGACACATCCCGCTTAAGCAACGTAAACGTACACTTTCCTGCAAGAGTAACAAAGTAGATACGAACTCGTAACGGCTCTATAAAATAGATTCACACTCGCTCAGCTTGTTGGGTCAAAAAAGCAGCTGCTTATAGTCTATTGGGAATTCAAATCATCTCCATTACCTTGTTCATAAAGGGAGCACAAAATTGCTTCCAACATTCAGGAGGTTCTAAAAATAGGGACTCCACTCAATCACAAAAAGCAAACATCCCAGGTGTGTGGAGGGGTATTGAAGAAAGGAAATGTTTTGAGTGAACTAGTTAGTAGGTAAGCCTTCATCTCTCTTTGTTTATCTCCACACCACCAGTTTTCCATATAGCTGCCCCTTGCAGTAATGACCTAACTCGCCACTAGTCTCCCTAGCTCTCTCACTGGTGGCTCAATGGTCGGAGCGTCGGGGCGTCGGACCGGTAGCTTCGCCTCCCGTCAAGGACTCCGGTACTTTTGTGACAACTGAGTTTGCACTTCTCTTCTAGGCCTTTATTTACACAGGGTTCTCGTTCAGATTGCTACTAACCTGTCTTCTGGTGTCCTGGCTAAGTACTCTCGCTCAATCAAACCTTCTATTCTCTTCTTAATAACTTGCGGGCTCGGCATGAAGCGTGCTTTCAACTGTTCCGTTACCTGAATGGAACAACAAGGACACACCGCGTGTGACCAAAGGTATTTCTTCTCTAATGTATAGCGTAGAAACGTAGTTATTAGCAGGGGGGATACTCCCAGAAAAATTGGGTAGGAGCGTGCGACCCGCCTCCCAAAACCTTTACCCCAAAATCTGCGATTTTCCCTACACTTTTTATGACCTGACTAAAAATTGGATACCCTATTTAAGACCTGACCCTTGAATCAATACCCTGTTTCAGACCTGTCTTTTGATAACTTAGTTCCATCAGACCAATGTTCAGTTAAAGACATTGTGAAGGGCTTTTCTTAACGGTCTTATCGACAATGATGAAAAAGTAGCTTCTAAAAAGCATACCCAATACAAGACTAGAGCGCAAAAACCAAACCCTATTTGAGACCCAAATGGCCAAAATCGATACCCTATTTCTGACCAAAACGGCTATAAACCATACCCTTTGGGGCCGCACATACCTATGTAGCCCATATAAGGGAGTACCACCGCCCTCTCCCAGTTATTAACTTGTGCCGCGTAACATCATTTTAAACAGTCCGCTGCGTTGTCCAGCGTATCGGAGTGCTAGACTCTTAGAATTCTTCCGTTGAAGCCCAGTACAAGCCTTTCTATAATTCGTTATTTCACATAACAGAAAGAACTCTGCAAATTTCTGTACAGGACTTTCGCAGATAACTTAAAACAAGCGAACATTTTTTGGACAGGGAAACTAAAACTGCTAAATACCTAGGAAGAGAATTTGACCATGGTATTGCCTCAGTCATATCTTTTTATGGCTA
Organism: Orbicella faveolata; assembly: GCF_042242905.1. Lineage (NCBI taxonomy): Eukaryota > Metazoa > Cnidaria > Anthozoa > Scleractinia > Merulinidae > Orbicella > Orbicella faveolata. The sequence continues at coordinate 3,510,529 of NW_028301553.1, forward strand.
TGGTCCTGCATGTGAACTACAAACCTGTTGTAAACTGAGGAGGTTAATGCATTTTTGAGTTAGCTAGTGACACAACAACTACTGTATATACTAACCTCGGCAACCAAAAGATTATGTGGTCTCTTCTTACGCGCCTTCATTATTCTGACAATGGCAGCTTCGATTCTGCACGCACCGCGTTAAGGACATACAGTGCTCCTGGAACTATTACATGTACAATCTTAAAGCAAGAGAAGCAACAAGTGGTAGCGGTCTAAAAACAACGAAAACAACGACAAATTAAAAAACGTTTTGGGGGAGTAATGTCGCCCGGGCACAAATTGATATTTTTTCTCTGACGAATGGCGAGTGTGCCCCAGCATTTAATTCGCCAGTACCTCAGTTATACCCCCTTCAGAGGGGAAAAACATAGTGCGCAGCTTTCTGTGCATCCCTAGCCCAACATGCGGACTCAGGTAATAATGGGATTTGCAATGGTGGAAAGAACGGCGGACTGTAATAAGGTACGCGAGGATGTCGTTCGGTTGATATATTTATACTTGGGCAAGCATAACATTCTTTTCGGCCTTTTACTGTTAAGAAAATAAGTCTCCCCCTGCCTGCTGAAAGGCTCTCTTGCTTATATGGATGCAATATGTAAAGTAGGTTTGCGAAAAAGAATGTCTTCGCACCGAAATGTCTTGCGTACCGAGTGAAATATAGGGTTCGGAAACCTTCTTCAGTTTAATTTTGTCCGAAATAATAAAACGCTAACCTCTATGGGCTGGGCATGCCGGAACTATATACGTGTAACAACTCTTAAAAGGATACTCATGTTTTCTGTCTTCGTCGACTTTACTTCTGGTCTCCTTTCTCTCGGGTTCCATTTCACCTTTAGCGAGAACTGTGGACAAAAACAAACGTTCAACAAAGAAGCAACAACAAAACCGGTCAGAAAATCCCAGTCTAGTCATGGCTGACTTTTACCTGTTTGTATTTTGACTCTGTGTAACTTGGACGTAAATTGTTCATTCACTGAAAACACATCGGTAGTGGCTGCGAGGAGAAACAAGAGAAAAATTGTTACACTGTAACTTACACAGCACCTGATTTCAAATCGGTCTCCGTCCGATTTTGAAATTACTCGCCTGATTAGCACCTGAATTGTACTCCAATCGGTGCACTTACTATTACGATTGGAATTCCCTTTAGAGTACAAGAATTAGGCCAATTAACATATTAACCTACCTGTACAAAATTAGGTTGTGTCCTGGTGTACTGGTACACAGAGGGAATAACCATTGTACTCCTTTCTTAACGAACCTTTGTTTAACTGTTGAACATTGTTGGGTCTTTTGTATCGGTTCTTGTGAACCGGTACACGAGGACAGAACCCAAAATTATATCTCTTGTCCATTTATCTCTTCAATTATTTTCTTTTTTTAACTGTGTGCACAATTAGCTATTTAAGCTAAATACTCGGACACTTAAATGAAGTTCGTTCGTTCGTTCGTTCAAGCCACAAACATTATTGGCATTATCTTACACACACTCTCGAGTTGATAGGTTTCTGCAGTAGAAATGACGCGGCTAATAAAAAACACGCCCGATAACACAGACGTGAAAGAAATTTCCGGTCTCGGATAAGAGCTACTGAACTGAGAAGCAACTCAAAGCCTGCCAAGGGGTTTCACTGTAATGTGATCCATTTTACAGAGGTAAGGATAAGAGTTCAAATCCTCTACTCACAAATATCTCTTCCTTTTGGGTCTTTAGTAAGAACTCGTTGTGTTGCTTTTCCACACGCTAGTGATTGCAACGCTCGGTTTAAATCTCTTTCGGGAATTTCTGTATGCTGACTAATTTCCTGCAAAGTATAAATAAGACAATAGGGTGACTTTCATCTTGGAATTGTCTTAGGAAGTAATACAAACTTGAGCAGTCTCACGAACACAACTTGGACGGGATTGGACGGCCATTTCAAGCGAAGGAGAAGACTCGACCCAGACTTCCTCCACCATCAGATTCCATACGGGCTTACGTGGTCAAGTAATCATACTCGTTTGTGAACATTTATCCACTCCCCGTGTTATTGAAATCAAATAATGTACTTCGGCCCCGTCCACACTACGGCGGAGAAATTCGAAAACTTTAAAGACAGCTTTATTTCTACTGTTAGGCGTACCATCCACACTAATCCGTCATGAAAACGGAGCTCTTCAAAAACGCTCTTCAGACCGGAGGAATTTGAAAACGCCGGCTTTGCGTTTTAGTGTGGATGAAAAACATTTTGAAAACGGAGCTTTTTGAAAACGATGACGTCACGATAATCACGTGATTTCCCTGCCTGAGTTTTCCTCCAAAATCACCGGTGATTGTTGCGTTTTCAAATCCTCCGGCGTAGTGTGGGCGGACCCTCACTTAATACTCCATGTACACCCACCTCGTAAGTCCACTTCTCTTGAGTGTTAAACAACATTAACAGACACATTTGGTACGAGGATACTTGAAATATGTGGCGACGAATTTCTGAGGGACCACCATCCTAAGAACAGATTAATAAGCAATGCGTTGAAATAGAGGACAAATCGTAGGACAAGAAGCTAATGAATGATGAAGTGCTGGTCGTGCTCCTATCAATGTGTACAATTAGGACTCAAGTATTTCATTGTTGAATGTGTGACAAGACACTTACTTTCCTGGAAGGTGGAAAGGTCGCATTGAGCTCGGCTGTTCCCTATCAACAAGAAACGAAACTCTAAATCAATTCACGACGGGAAAAGGCAAAAGAATTAAGGCTAGATCAACCAAGTACTTAAGGTGCAAGAGCACCAATTTTTGCTTTTGTTTGACCAACAACTTTTTGCGTTCTCAACGCCTCTCATGCACTCGCAACAACTGTGAACGTTTACAAGATTGCAAGTCCATAGTATTTTTCACTTGTTTGACAGCGGATGTCAGCTCTTTCAGTGTAATCTCAGCTTGATCAATCAAGCGCCGTTGGTAATCACTGAGAGTTTAAGAAAACAGTTTCGTTCAACTCTCTTCCCTTAGGATTGAGGGTAACATCAACTGTCGTTTCTCGTTGATCTGGTTACTGAAAAGTCTAACATAATTCACGACATATATGACAAGAAACCCTTAATTCAGTCCTGTTTGTCTTTTCACAAATAATGATTCTATATTCTAGAATATTTGCCACAAACTGACAAAATAGTTCTTACTAGTTGAGGTTGAAGAGTCAGCTGCCTTCCACTGTGACAACCTAAATAAAACCTAGAAAAAAACCATACAGTCAAACCAATACCATTACTAAACCAACGTTAATGTAATGGAATGGCGTGAAGTAAATTTTCTTGCAACATGTCTAACAGTTTTGTTGTGTCACAATTGGCAAGAGCGCAAAGACTGAATCTTTACTGGCAGCATTCTTGTTTTGCAGAGGACGGCAAAAAATGGACAAAGATTCATAACGCACGTGCACAGCTATTGTTCTACTTTTTTTTTTTTCCATTAAACCTTTTGTTTGGTGAGAATGTTATCAAATGGGTTAGCACTAAGCAGTAAAGAGGGTTTGGATTGATAATCTTTCTGCATTGTACAGATTATTTTACCTTTTGAAACAGTCGAAAGCGTGCTGGGCCTGAGGAGGAACTGTACATTTTGGCGAGGAAGCCTGGGTTGGCCAGAACCCTGTTGTGAGAACTCTCACCACCAAATCTATTCCCATAAGATTTATCTAAATGTCAAGAAAGTTCGTAAATCAACCTTGCAAAACACTTTTATTTTCATAACTGAACATAAAGTAATTATGCGCATACGGCATAATCCATCACAAAAATGGTCTAGAACAAAATAAAGTACATTACTTGCAAAAAGTTTTGGACTTTTAACTTTCGGACACTTGTTGTCTCATCTCGCACAAATTTCGGACAACAAGTTTGGCCACTTCGCTGAAACATAGCCAAGTAAATTAGAAAACATGAATTGGTCTTGAGCAACACCAAAAGATGATAGTTTTACTGCACCCTCAAGGTTTTACTAACACACCGGCTAGAAAATAACACAAATTCTATCAAGCCGTTATGTATGTGAAGAAGTGTCTCAACTAGAGTTCACATAAAGGAAACTAAGAGCTTGAGCTACTACAAACCTTTATAATGTACTGTATATTAATATTTCGTACGCTTAAAAATTTCGGAAGGTTTTATTTCGGACTCTTTGTCCAAAATTAAAATCGTCCCAATTTTTTTTTCGCAAATAATGTACTCTCCAAGATTATGTACACACAATAATTTCAGAGTTCACTTCAGGAAAATCTCCTACCCATCAATGTTTTTTTTTTATATAATTAGTTTACCTGGTTGTTGGAGATGTGTTGTCTGAACTCATCATTTGTAGACTGTGATAGTGACATGTCTTTGAACATGCCTTCTAGTTTGGATGTAAATTGACAGCCACACTCGGTCTGAGAAGAGAGACATTTACAAGTTTTGGTTATAATTGCTTCTAACGGCAATCACTGATAATCAGTAAAAATCCAGTTAAAGGCAAACCACGATAAATCATTGTAATTAGCAATCATTTGCAGTTACACAAATAATCTATTTCGTTAACAAGGCAATTACTGCTGTCATTGTTTACATTTTTTTAATGAGCATAACAACATCAAATGACAAACAAACAACATTGTAGATGTGAAACAAGTGTTGCAATTTTAGTTATAATGCTAATTTTGAAAGGAAATGTGCAAAACTTATTTAAAATATTTTTAAATTACACAATTTGACCAAGTACTATCAACATTACTTGAGGTTAAGTTAGTAACAGCTACATTTTAATCTTTAGGCCCTGGTTGTTTGAAAGGTTGATAATGCTATCCACCATGTAAATCACTATCCAGCGGATTGCATGGTTTTTTGTTTAACACTTAGCAATTTTTTGTTTAACATTTAGCAATTTATACTGTGGATTGCATTATCCAGTCTTTTAACGACTGGGCGTGGTCTTGTGTTAGATCACTGGCCAACCTTCAGCTTGGAGATCATATTTTTCTCTGAGTCATCCGAGATGCTCTTTCCTAAGAGAAGTCTCTTGGCCAGATGTTGCTTGTAATATCGTTCAAATACATCCTGAGAACGCAAGAGCATCGTCATTAGCACCCCTTCTACAAAGTACTACAGTTGCTCAATACTGTGTAAATAACTCACGAAAACAAAGTGTAAACACCTACATGAACTAGAGACAAACCTTGAGTTTCACAATGTTGCAGCTGTTCATGTAACTAGTTAACCTTAATTTGTAGACTAAGTCTTTTCAATTCCACAAAATGTACATTTTTAAAGTGAAGTTACAATCAAATGCTCTTAAAAGTCAACTGTGGGTGTTTTGCATGTTTTGCCATTTGTAGGTTGTTAAATCCTGCCCTGTGTATTGTATAAATGCACTGTAATGCTGTATAAAACGTTCGTTCCACATGACATTGGTAACATTTCAACAGAAGACAAATAATTAAGACACAAGTGCCCGTGGTCTCTACCCTCTGTTACCTTTTCTTGAAGAAATCTGAAAAGGACCATACATTTATCCAATACAGTTTCTACTTCTTGTTCAGAAAGCTGAAATAAATAGCAAACAAAACTATTACAGAAGGGTTTCAGTAATTTCTTTCTCTTAACACCCGTGTATGTAGCAGCAATGCATATACATGTATCATATGAATAGCTACATTTTCCTTAAGTATGAATGCGCAGTCAACAGCCCATTTCCGAGTTGCCATAAGCCTCTCCATCAAAGCGAGGCCTGGTGCACAACCATTCATATCAAAATGAGCTTAATTTGCATGTGAATGAAATCTTGTTTTCATATGAAAGGATGAGCACCGAGACTCGCTTTGCAAAAGAGGCTAGAGGTAATTTGGAAATGGCCTACTTGAAGCCAAAGTTTTCCAATTCTGTAGCTAATTTGATTTTTTTTAAAATGACCTGCTTAGAAGAGATGATATTCCACTGGCCTGGCTCAAACATGAACCTGTACTTAATCTGGAGTTCAGCACAAAAGTTACAATGAGCAAGGTCAACTCAGAATGAGTGTGAATGTGGTAAGTGAACGCACAAGATTAGTTGCAGTTTGCATTGCTCGTGCACTTTTATTAGACTGTTGCTGCAATGAGAGAGATAAAATTTTACAGATATCCCAAATAGCCTGTGTAACACTGCCTGCCTCCTGTAAAAAGGCTAAAAAGGAAAACTTAATGTTCAGCTTACCCCCTTCACTCCTTTCTTTAGCTTGTCGTCAATGAAAAGGGACAAAAATTCAGGTGATTTTCCATTGAGATTGAGAAAATGTTCAAATTCCTGTAAGTGGTGCAAAAATAGTTGATTAATTTCTTGAACAAGAAGTCAAGTTACAATCTACTATTGGTACATGTCTAGACATATTTATGGCAATGATCCAGTTACATTGATAACAACATCCCATAAATTTATGTCTTAAGTACCACCTAGTCAGAGATGATCTACCAATAAAGTTATGATCTTAATATGGATGTTATGTCACTTCATGATCATGATTTAACTCGCGGTGTTCAGCGTCAAATAAACTGGCACACAGCTGTGATGACTGTATTTGCTAGGAAGAACCTTGCCGGAGTGAGGTACAACATTAAGCATTCCCACGAAACAAGCAAAAGACCACTGAAACAGTTACAACTTACTGAAGATATCGCCTGCTTGAATAGTCTGTCATTACTGAAGGAATTGTTCAAGAAATGATCAAATCTGTCTTTTAAGTCTAGAAGACTCTGAGATAAAAACAAAACAAAAACAGTCAGTTAGGCAAAAGAACCTTGTCCAAACACATTGATCAAGACTAAACATTGATGGCAATGAAACAAAAAAGGTCTACACAAAAAATATTTGACAAATGTTGTGGGGTCAAATTCTTTTTTCATCTCGTTAACTGCCATTGCCATTTCATTTTCAGTACGTTTCAGCGCTATATAAATAAAGTATTATTATTGCAAAGTTATGAGAGTGGATTGTTAATTTGGCAACTTTTCCAGAACAATATTGTTACCAGTAGAGCATTTTTCTTAGCATGAAACTATGTAGTAATATTGTCTGTTTTGTAAACTATACACGAAAAGGAATCGTGATAAAGTACACAGTCTAACCTGAATGTAGGTGATGGGATTTTTACCACTTTCCCCTTCTTCTTCAACAACAAGAGCTTTCCCTTGTTCACGCAAATATCCTCTCATACAGTCACACACTGTCTTCAACCCATCCTTAACTCTGACAAACAGACGGTACATTCTCGCCAGATCTGTAAGTAGAACAAAAGTGCAATGAATATTCAGATTGTTGATTTCCTTGGAAGTTTCTTTAAACCCTTGCTAGTTCCAAGTTAATGTCAGCAGTGATGCTAAGAGGCAATTCAAGTCAAAAAGTACTCACTCAGGTAAATTATGATTCATAATTACATTCAATGTTGAGGACCAAAACAGTTTTGGATTAGTAAAAGTAAATCATAGAATTTCAGTCATTTTGATTGTAATATACTTTTGACATCAAAATGACATTGTGGGGAAATAAAATCATCGTTAGTACCAAAGTGCAAGTTGGAAACAAACAAACCTTCTATTTTATTGTGCTTGAGCATATGAATAACACCAGAGTTCTCCATTTCAACCACTGTCTTCATGTGCTTGCGTATTAACTCCTCCTCCACAACCTGCAAGGAAAATCATTCTTTTTCAAACTAATAACTAAAAATTTTCTTCCTCTTTGCACACATGCAATGTACAAACTAGGTATCATCACTACAGCCATTTAGAAGTGAAGATGGTTACCTTTACAATAGGATCCTCAGTTGAAGGGTCCAGATAATGCTTGGCCCGTTCAGATTCTTCATTAATCCTTACTTCAACCTGACGGAAAATCATTGGAAGTCAACTCTACCTCCAAACCAATCAGAATTTACACATTAAAAACAAAACTAATTTTCCATGCTTCAAGCTTACAAACCTTCTGAATATATACTGATGCACTATTTTCTGCAAGGAACTTTTGACCTTCTAACTGTTGAGAAACAAATCAAGCAAAAAATAGTAAGTATAATTACTTGCACACAACTAGGAGCCATGTGAAGTTGAACCACACAATGACTGCAAAACGGCAAGAAATATGCGCAACAATCTCTTCTACTTCAGTCATATACATCAGGAGGTAGACAGCAACAGAGCAGTAACAACCTTGATTTTAACAAAAATGTGTTTGTAAAGGAACTACACTTTCTCCCCACGGAAAACATGCAAATGATAAAAAAGTCTGGAAAGTTGAGATCCAGTAAAAGTATATATGGTTCAGCTGCATTGCTCAGTTACTTACTGAAACCTGTCATGAGGTCATGTTCTTACTTTGTAGAATTCAGCTGATTCTTCAAGGAATGGCTTCTCAAAGTCCTCTTCATAAACACTTCTACTTTCGATACCCAATACCATAAGCATCTGACAAGCATTTCTGATGGCCATCCTTTACAATGAAAACAACAAATAAATTTTTTAATTGAATGTTGAAGAAGAGGATCAAAAATATACAGCTGTGACTTGAATGGCTGCATAACAGAACAATATTTGTTAAAGACAACAAGACGCATCTAATACAAAGGCTGGTGCACATGTAATTACTTGTCAACAACTTCTCCGTTGCGTTCTCGTCTGACCAGTGTCAGCAACGTTTGACACAAATGATCCCTTATGTTACCATGCCGCACCACCTTCAAACAGCAAAACATAACAAGAATGACTGATTGACAATGAACTTGTTGAGATGAGTAATTTTCTTACTAATTTACAGCATTAAGCACCTTGCAATCTTTCCATACTTCTGACAGAGAAACTACTTAAAATAGTTTGTCCCAGGTTTCCTCTGCAGTTTGGATAAAGAGTACTGAGCCCAACCACTCTCCCCATCAATAGCCTGACATTTCTTGGAGCCTTATGCAGCCTTCAGAGGTTAGTGTCACATTCAGACAGTTGTAAAAGTAACTCTACATTCAAGCATACTGAACCATCAGGCTTGAATTTATCTCCAGTTTCAGTGGCAAGAACGAACAGATGGGATGCCAGTCCTTCACAGTTCACCCCTTCCCCCCTTCCCCCCTCTGAAGACAATCAATTTTCTCAAACCTGTGTCTACTTTTGGATGGGAGAGGCAATTTGTAAAAGTGTCTTGCTCTGCCAGCATCACAACGCAATGAACTGGGTCATGCTCCCACCTGGATCATTCAATCCTGAGTCTAGCACACTGACCATAAGGCTACAACACCTCTCTTACATACTTGTAACGCTAGTTATTCTCATCAACTGTTCACTTAATTACAGTACCGCTCAAAAGTAAGTTACCACCTCTCGTCTCGTTTCTCGCGAGACGAGACTCTCGTCTCGCGAGAACCATTGAAGCGTATATTTTGGAATGAATTACAAGCAATTAGCTTGCGAGAAAACGATTAAATTCTCGCGACGCGGTGAAGTTTACCCCGCGAGAGCATCTGGTTTTGCAGGCTCTTGTTTCACACGCCACTTCAAGGGAGCCAACTTTAACTTACAGGCGAAAAACTTAAATGAAAGTGATGAAAAACGAACGGCAAAGACGTTCGCCGAAACTCGAGTTCGGCGGTCGCTTTAATTATTTCATTGCAGCGTGTTGACTTTGCGTAAATATGAACGACAGCTTTTAAGTGGAAACTTGCTTCGTAAGACCCAATACTATCATCGCAAATGAAGAAACTGAATGGAAACATTGCTTTTTATTCTCAAATCAAGACGTTGGTGAAAGTGCTTGAGCAATCGATGAGTAAAGTGTCAATAGTTTACGGATTATTTTTAGTCCGTAACGCAGTGAATTTGCATAAGTGTGCATGTCCTTTGAACTCGCTTTTGAATCGTAAAACCGTTGTTTTCATCCATAAAATTGAATGTAATCAGTCATAAAAATCGAAATATTAACCACCGGAAAGAGAACTTCGGTAAATCTGTACATGTTTCGTCTGACAGCGAGAAAGGAAGTGAATTTTTAATTACATAACAAATCGAAAACGTGACTTTGACTTTATGCACGCGTCCTTTGCTAAAATAACAATCGCACGTGGTAGAAGTGTTCAAAGAACTGGAACGTGAAATGGAACGCAGAAGACGTCAGTTTGAATACTGAAAGTTATGTTGATCCTAATTTCCTTGTTAAACGCGCTCACCAAGAGAGACAAAGTCTGTTGAGCGATTGATGGAAAGATTGCGATCCTTTAGTCAAATTAGTTGTGTTGATGTTGAACTCGCCTACATGTACATCGATCGATAAAAGACTTTCGGAGAACCCTACAAACAAAGAGAAACGTTTAAAAAATGAAATGGCTTTATAGGAGTTTTTAATAGCAAATGCTGCGAGATAAGCTGTGTCACAGAGCTCGCTTAACTGCAAAGTTAGCAACGCGCGTCCATCTGCGATCGAAACACGGTTATGAAAATTGTGAACCGCTCGAAGGCCAAGAATGGTCCTGAACGGTCCGTGTTTGCTTTTAAACATGTCACTGTTAACCTGTCTTTCATGTATACAGCACCTTTCTACTGAAGTGAAGTTAATGATTTCATAAATCGCAGCGCTAGTTTGGCGAAAGAAGCCACTGGGATCGACCAGCAAAAGAAGCAATTTCAGCGTACAGGTCTGGACACCGTGGAAGTCATGAACGATATGTTTTCGATTGAAAACTGAAAAATTTGCGGCGTATATATTCACAGATACCATTCTCAAACCATGTGGGTTGAAAATTTCTGGAGTTACATCTTTTATGAACGTGGTAAACATGGGAAATCCGGCGCCGGTGCTCGCAAGCAAAGCTTCGTCAGATCGCGCAAAGTTTCGCTGTGTTGTTGCTGCATTGTTTGCTTCACAATAGGCTATTAAAATCTCGCGAGAAGTTCAGGCAACCGTACTTACAGTTTTTTAAAGCTCTCGCGAGACGAGACTCTCGTCTCGCGAGACGAAAGTCTCGTCTCTCGAGACGAGAGTCGCGTCTCTCGAGACGAGAATCTCGTCTCGCGAGAAGGTGGTAACTTACTTTTGAGCGGTACTGTATATATGGATCTTGTATGGAGAAATACCATTTTAACAACAGCATGCCCATGACCTAAAAGCTTTTGGCCACAAATATGAGCACATCAGTGGAAAATTTCAAACATTAATGGAAGTGTCAGGTGGAAACTATCAAATGAGAAATTAAGTTATTTCATGAATAACTCACCAAGTCCCTGAAAAGGATTAATCCTAAGTTGTAAACATTATCAACATCATTTTGCTGCACATATACTCTATCCTGCAAATAAAATAATAATAAAATATTCCATTAATGTAACAACGTGTTCTAGAATATTCAGTATGCATGTTGAAATGCGAAGGGGGCCAGGTTGGAATGTTCAACAAATAGAGAATACTGACTGGACTGCAGTGCTGCGTAACCAACAGCTAAGCTCACAAAGTGGACACGTGGTAATAATACGCAAATTAACGCAATTAATCTTTTGACATTTTAATACGGTTTGTGCGGGACATCTTGTTTAACAACAGATATAAATATCACTCACTGTGTATTAATCATGCAGGAAGAGGGAGAGGTTTCCCCCCACACTTATATGACCAATTTCCCAAAAGCGAAGCAAAAGACACGTGTGCACATGTGTCATACATTATACCGATTAGTGACACATAAAAACAATGACATGCTTAATATTTCTTGTAGCTTGTTGACAATTTATTGTGACAAAAGTTGTGCAAAAAGTTGTCTGGTATGAATGTTCCTTACAACATTTCTGTTGCAGTAAACAATGCACAATGCTTACTGCAAGAAAAATATTGCAAGAATGTTTGTTTTAGAAGGTATTACACTATGGAATGTCTCTTGCGAGACAAGGATCAAGAAAGATTGCCAAGTATAACAGGGGCCATGCTACACAAGTGCAAAATTAAGATATCACAATTAAATGTGTGAAGTTTTCATTTTGTTTGTAAACATACCATGTACATGAGAATATCTCTAATCATCACCATTGATGTCTGATGATCAGTCCAAGCTGCATTCAATGTATCCAGGAAATTATTGTTGAGTGAGACCACTACATCTTTGCGTATCTTAAAGAAATGAACCAACACAAAATATAATAACTTTTCAAATTGAACACTTTGTAAAATTTGTTCCATCGATGACCAGATGCTAAACTGCGATAAAGCAAGAACTGAATGTTATATTTGTACAATCACTATGTACTAACAGCTTTTCTCTCTTCAAATAAAAGATGTTCATACCTTTTCTACCAGATGTTCTGTTACAACTTGTTTGAGTCCAGAGTATAACCTCTCTCCATGCTTATGCAACACCATGGTATAAGCATTCCTGCTCAAATCAAAAGTTGCCATTAACAGGGCATCAATGACATTGTTCTCACTATTGGTGTATCCATAAAGAAAACATTTAAAATAGATTGAAGATCGTCACAGTGAGATTTGATTGTTCCCAATGCATATTAAACAAAACATTTGTGTTTCCAACTGAATTAAGTCATTTTACATGTATGTTACCTGTACAATTCTTCAAAACTCAGGCCACTGTTGTTCTTTTTCTGAATCTCCTGAATGGCATTCTTTAATAAATTCCAGATGTCTTCGACATACTTGTCATCCATAGTCATCTAATCAGGGAAAAATATTATTGTATAACCATGACATTTCACCCACTGTATCCAAAACAATTATAAAATCACTCGGGATAATAAGTTAAGACAATTCTATTTCAAGTTGTTGCACAGAATATTAGTCACTAATGAAGAACTTACTCGATTTGGAATAACTGACTGTGTCAAATGTGTTCTGTGTGGTGAAAATGACTCTATTGAACATGCATTCTTTGATTGTCAATCTCTCTTGAAATTATGTGACGAGTCTCTTCAATGGTTCAATAGTTTACACCAAATCAATGTCAGCCTAACCCAGGTACAATGCTTTCTCAATTTACCACCACCAAACACCAATCTTTCTGATAACCAAACAAAGGATTTGCGTCTTCTTCTGTTATACGCAAAGCAATACCACTATGCTTGCAAAACAATGCAAAAGAAACAAGATACTTCTGAATTCATATCTAAATTTATTATCCAGCTTGAAATAGACAAATGACTTGACGTGACTATGTTGCCCTTTCCCCCAGCTATATACATTTTTACAAAGCTAGAGAGACATATTTTTTGTAATATTTACTACCATATATATTATCAACTATTTTTCATTAGAATATTATCAGTTGTAACAACCCTCTTTTCTGTACTACTTTTGTAATTTGTTGCAATATTGTAATATGTTTTTATCAATTAAAAAAAAATAATAAATAACCACGACATGATGGACAGGAAAAAAACAGCCTTACAAGGAAAACCAAATCATTTGGGTTCAAGTATGGATGGAGATTACCACCCACCCACTTGACCAGGGAGAACAAACCAGGGCAGGAAAAAACCCAGGTCCAACTTCCCGGGGCAAGTGAAAATGGGAGTTTTGTGGTCTGCTGGGCAAGTGAAATTAGCCTCAATAGTCTTGTTAGTGATAATTTCCAATCAAAAACAATTTCAAATCTTAACACTGCAACATGAGCAAAACAATCAGTTGAAAGCATGGATTAATTCAAAATCCAAGCAAACTTGGTTACAGACAGTTTCCAGTAAATGATGTAGTCGATGAGGCATGAAGATTGCGTGCCTATCAAGCAAGTAATATTTTAGTGGGGGTAACTGAAAACTGAAATGTACTGGCCTACTGGGCAACTGGATTTAAAATTTTTGATATGACAAGCATTTTGTTTACAAGTTAGCACAGAATACAGGCAATAATAATAATAATAATAATAATAATAATAAAATATTTATATAGCGCCAATATCCTAAAAGTTCAAAAGCGCTTTACAGTTAGAAATATTAAAAACACTTAAGACTAATAAAGTAAAAATAAAAAAATGTCGCTAAAGAGTTATAAAAATGCTTTTTTAAAAAGGAACGATTTTAGTTTATGTTTAAAAAGGGACACTGAGGAGCTGTTCTTGATGTCAGACGGAAGAGTGTTCCAGAGTGTAGGAGCTGCTACAGAGAAAGATCTTGCGCCATATGTTTTCAAATTGAAGTGCGGAATGGAAAGAAGTTCTTTAGAAGATGAACGTAGCTGACGAGACGGAGTGTAAGGAGTGAGAAGATCACGAACGTATGAAGGTGCCAGATCGTTTAGGGCCTTGTATGTGATGAGTAGAATTTTAAAGATGATACGATAGTTAACAGGAAGCCAGTGGAGATTAAACAAAATAGGTGTGATGTGTTCATGTTTTCTAGAAAGGGTGATGAGACGAGCAGCGGCATTCTGGACGTGCTGTAACTTTTTTAAAAGACAGTTTGGTAAGCCATAGAGTAGAGAATTACAGTTATCCAATTTTGAAGAAACAAACGCATGAACAAGTATTTCAGTGGTGGTCGATGACAGGTACTTCCTTATATTGCTGGTATTACAGAGATGATAAAAAGATGATTTGCAAATACTTGCAATATGTTCATTAAAACGAAAATGATGGTCAAAAATGACACTGATGTTTCTTGCTTTCTGTGACGAGCAGATGGTTTCATCGACGACAGAGATTTCTTGAAGGGTTGGTCTCGGTAGATGTTTTGCGGAGATCACTAGAAGTTCAGTCTTATCCTTGTTAAGTTTAAGACGATTAATCAACATCCAGTGATCAATCTCACGTACACAGCGCTCGATGTTGGACACAGCTAAATCCTTATCACTGGGTATAGTTGGCTGAAAGGACAGATAAAGTTGTGAATCGTCAGCATAAAAATGATAACTCAAGTTGAATTTTTTTACAATGTCTGAAAGGGGTGAAGTGTAAAGAACGTACAAAGTGGGTCCCAACACTGATCCTTGTGGAACACCACATTGAAGAGCATGATCTGAGGAAGCTGCACCATCAACAGAGACATACTGCATGCGATTGGACAGATAAGATTTAAACCATGGTAACGGCTTGCCAGTAACTCCGAAGCACTGTTGTAGACGGAAGAGGAGAATATCATGGTCAACAGTATCGAAAGCAGCAGAGAGGTCCAAAAGTAATAAAATTACCGTTCTACGTTTATCAATTGCTGTGAGGATGTCATTATGCACGCGAATGAGAGCCGTTTCTGTGCTATGATACTGTTTGTAGGCAGACTGTAATGGCTCATTCAGGTTGTTGTTGTTAACATAGGAGATCAGTTGGTTAGCAACCAACTTCTCAATTGCTTTGCTGAGAAAAGTAAGATTCGAAACAGGGCAATAATTTGAAAACTGCGTGTGATCCAGAGAAGGCTTCTTAAGAAGAGGACGTAGCTTAGCAACTTTTAATTGAGAGGGTATTTGGCCAGATTGCAACGAAGTATTTATAATCTTGGTGATAAATGGAAGCAGTGTGCTCAAAGCATTTCTTGTGACATAGCCAGGAAGAGGATCAAGATCACATGACTTGGAAGATAATTTCACAACACATTTGCGGACTTCGTCAACATCTACCAAACTGAACTCATCAAACGTATAAGGACAGACCCGGTTAACTTCAGGAACTTGATGGATGATGAGAGCTGCATTGTCTAAGTCGACCCGTATTTTGGTGATCTTATCAGAAAAGAACTCGACGAACTTATTTGCGAGATCCGAAGGCGAGTTGAAGGGCGGATATGGTATATCACACTTTCTATGTAATAGACTGTCAATTGTTTTGAAAAGAAGTTTATAGTCCGTCTGATTATCACTGATCAGCTTAGCGTAGTAAGTTCTCTTGGAAGAACAAATTAAAAAGTTGACTACATGGCATTGATCAATAAACAACTGGCGGTCGACTGGAAGTTTGGTCCTTCGCCAACGCCGCTCCAGTCTCCTGCGATCTTTCTTCAAATTGTTTATTTCTTCAGAATACCAAGGTGCAGCCGGACGCAGAGTTATTGTTTTGGTTTTTACAGGAGCGTGGATATCAAGTATGGAACTAAGAATGCCATTATACTCACTGATTAAGTCATCAAGGCACGGAAGCGGTGTGGAAAAGAGACTCGAAAGACTAGAATTCGTGACATCAGAACCAAAACTATCAAAGTCAATTGAACGAAGTTTTCTAAATGTGATAAGCTTCTTTTCCAACACTGGTTTTTTAAGCATCAGATGAAAATGAACAGCAGCGTGATCAGATATAACAAAAGGAGAATCAATTGACAAATTAGAAACAATGTCATCATCTGATCTAGTGATAACAAGATCCAAAGTGTGACCGTCTTTATGTGTAGATCCAATTGTGTGCTGATTAAGATTGAAAACATCCAACAACTGAAGGAATGTGGCTACGTGTTGAGAATCGCAAGTATCAACGTGAAAGTTGAAATCACCGACTATTAATAAGCTGCCAGGAATAGTAACGTATTGCTCCAAGAACGTGAAGAATTCATCCAGGAACATAGCAGGTGTAAAACCATTAGTATTCGAAGGCGGTGGACGATAAACAATGACAATTCTTATACTTTTATCAACCAAGTTCAATAATAAGTCGATGTATTCAAACGAAATAAATTTCCTGTGTGGTTGAAGCTTGATATTAAAGCATGATCGAAACAACAAGCCCACTCCACCACCACGAACAGGGCCAGATCTTGGAACATGATGAAATGAATAGCCTGTAGGACATAAATCGCGAATGATAAATTCATTATCAGTTTCTGGTTGCAACCATGTTTCCGTTACAGCAAGTAGATCAATGCAATGTTCAGCAACAAAGTCTTTGATGATAAGAGTCTTGTTGTTTACTGAACGCGTGTTAAGAAGGCAGAAATTTACAGGGCCAGTCGCCGATGTATTTCCTCTATCAAACGGTTGACGCGGTATTATTGTTAAGTTGCTGTGGTTTGAGCAATTAGAATTCTTTCTGGAATATGCAGATTTAGATCGGGAAATTGGATTTGAAACCAAAGTTTGAATATTATATGAGCAGCGCATTCTTTTCTCCTGAACCTTCCTTCCAGCTCTAGATCCCCTAAATCTCCTTTGGCGGAAATTGTCTTGAAAGTACATATTTCGTGAACAGTTCCAAAGAGGGCTCGAAACAAATTGCACTAATGGCGAACCAAGTGTAGAGTTGTTATAGGCATGATTCGTCATCTTTAATGTAGAACACCTCGAAGACCTGTATCCTGGATTGACATCACGTTCACGATGTATTCCTTCAGTCAAAGAAGGACTTGGACCAGGATTAGATTCGACATCCATGTGTATCGTCAGGTCCATTGTCGAAGGCACGGCAATCGAAAGATGACCACGTTTGTGCCATGTACAAAACGAGCGTGTAATTTTGTTCCTACTGTCCACAGTAGTAACGATCAGTGGAAGACCATAAAACTTTGAAGATAAGATAGGAGTGTCTTTAAAAAACGAAAATTGATGCCAGGCAAACAAACATCAAATGAAAAACAAATAAAAATCGAAAAAATTACAGGAGCAAGGAAGCGTGTTGCAGCCATCTTGGACGCATACATTAACAGGCAAACTCTTTCCTAGTAAGTACATGTAGAATACAGATATGTTTTAGGTTATTGTATTTGATATTCAAAATTGTCAGAATTACCTCTGGTCAATTTAGAATTTAAATTCACAGGTATAAGATGGTATAAAATATTTTATGCAAAGTAGAAATCTAAAAATAGGGTTTTGATTTCTAAAATAAACCATCATGAGTAAATTGGTGCCATTTAAGACTAGTTAAAAGCTATCACCATTCTCATAACCAATAGCCATAGTTGTAGCTTGATAGGACATATCTTAATCAAGAACAAACAGAGGTCAGATGGAACTTAAAGACACTTACAAAAGCAGTGAGAGCAGCCGTTTTTTTATGTGGGCTGAGTGATGGTTATAATTCTTACATACTATTCTTGTGTGAGTCATGTTCTCACAGGTAATTTTTTTATGTTGATAAATGTTCAAAGTAACATATTTTCTCTCAAAAATCTCATTCTATGCCTTTTCAGTTTGAAATATTCTCATTGCTTTAAGGGGCATGTGCCATAGGAACAGGTCATTTTACATGCCTGAAATAAGCATTAGTCATCAGCCACACAAATTCTCACATATGGCATTGGGCTGACCATAATGGAGGCTAGGTTGGTCATTTTCACTGTTCATTTCTCAAATGGCTAATATATGGTATGTTGGCTCCATGACCAATCACACCAATTTTCCTACATCAGGACATTTATATATTTTTAGGTTTAAAGTTCTGGGTTTATGGTATACAATGCCCTTCAGAAAGCATAAAATGTATCACTTGTTTTTAGGGCTAGTCCATTTTAAACCTTAAACTTTCTATGAAAAAAGTAAGTTTTTCCAGTCACCCAAACGCAAAAGTTAGTTGCCTGTGGAACCTGGGTGCTTCTAGAGCAGAGCCCTGGACGTGACACCTGTGTGGGGGGAACAGCTCTTTGGAGGAAAAGCCCTTTAGAGTACCCTCATCAAGTCCCTGTACTGTTCCAGTGAGATTACACAAGGTATAGGGTGTGTTTTGGTTTTCACAACAATTTCAAACTACTGCTTAGATTCAATTTGCTTGGATTTATGCATAGAAATAATATTGTTATTTTTTAACATCTTTGAGTCTTGAAGAGTAAACCCAGGACTACTTCTTATCAGTGAATCATCATTTTGTGAACAAATCTTTGATTTTGTAGAAGAATGTTCCAAGGAAAGTAAATAAGTTCTCTCAGCTCAACATGGCAATGTTAGAAGGAGGAAGTCAGAATTTGAGAAATGATGATGACACTAAGAGTGGAAATTCAAAGCAATTTGGAAAAGGATAGGCATTAATTACCTTGTACTTCAGTTTATAGTACTCCACTTGAAAGAAAATTTTGTACTGAACCATTTGAGTTATGATTTATAAGGATTAGAACAATCCTGGAATGCACGGGTTCTGAACGAGTTCTTGTGAACTCCTTGGTGCTCTGTTGGTAAACAAATTACATATTTTTACATTTACATTTTTATATGCTGTGGGTGATGGAATTTCCTTGAAAAATCTGCCAGTTAAACGGTTAAAATATGAGTTACGCAACCTGACCCATAATAAGTAAAATCTTCCAAAGCGTTTTGTGTTTGCACTAGCAAATTTGCAAAATGCAGGATGGAACGAAAGTCATGCCCAATAGCTGGAGCTAGTGGATTTTGCTGCTAGAGTAGTAGTTTGTATCATTCACCTGTCTGATGGGAAGGTGAAGGTCAGAATCGCCAAGTGAAGTTTTTGGGGATAAATTTTCAGAAAATTCAAAAGAGAAGAACTTTACAGAGATCAAAGTATTACTAATTAATTACGCCTGTGGGTTAATTTTTTTCAAGTTAGTGGCTAAACATTCCAGTTACAGCCTGGCCAAAGAGCGAGCTGGAAACTGACTCTCTTTGCACCCCAAGGACACATTTACAATTATGAACAACAACGATATTAGGGAAAGGTCAATAGAAATTTGTCAATAAAGATATGAAAACCTCGAAATATGTGTGAAAATGATGAGAACCCAAGAATAGAAATGCATAATTTGTAAATGCAACCAAACTTCCGCAATGTACAAAGTGCAAAATTGAATAAAATTGGCCTGCTTCGTGCGAAGCAATATTTTTGTAATCTGGCGTAAGTGATCAGTTTGCGACCAAATATCAATACTTTAATATTACCTTACAGTGTAAATAAATCAAGCTTTTTGAATCGGGTGCAAATCGCGCCAAAATACGACTTGCTCGACATATAAACGCCCGAATACCTTAAGTTATTGTTTCATACGAGGAAAATAAAAACAAATTTCTACACTATAGTCGACTGCATTAACGTTAAACGCATAATTAAACTTTTTTTAAGGTTGCTGAACAAGTTTATGCTTACCGGAAAAGCCCGAATCCTCATCTTTGTGTCTTTCTTCCCAGTTCGCATACTCATTTTCGAAATCTGTTGAAAGCAACTCCCTTCCGCACAAAACCTTTTCTTTCTGTGACAGCTTCTACAAATTTCGACGATTTTCGTTAAAACAAACAACCTTCTTTCCACACATCGAAATCTGGAGCTTTAGGGTGTCATTTCCCCTTGCAATTCTCAAGTCACTGGCAAGATGTCAGCCTCCATTTTGCTTTACAGCAGTGGACAAACCGGAGCCATTAAATAACCCACAATGCATTTAGAACTGACGTCATGCAATCATTTGCGCCTGCGCAGACGCTTGCGCGATGAAGGCCTGGCTACCGAGGAAAACAAGGCCTGGGTTCTAAGCTGCACGTACAAATGCAGTGAGTCGTCTTCCTTTGCCACTGTGAGAAATCTTGTCGTTTTAATCGCAATGTGGAAATCTTAGTTTTGATCAAACATCGAAATGCAAGAACTCGAGAGGTGGCCCATATTCAGTCTTCTCGATGAAGAGTTTTTGGCATCTTTCAGGATAGCGTGTGTTTTTGGCAGTGCAGGAAACGAAGCCCTGGTTGTCACAAGAGACGATGATGTTTACGCTTTAGGATCAAACGGCAGTAGCTGTTTAGGAGTCGGTGATGCTCAGAGTTGTCTTCATCCAAGAAAAGTGGAGGCGTTGTGTAAGAAAAATGTGGTGTCCATGGCTTGTGGTAGTGGCCCGCATGTACTTGCAGTCTCAGGTAGCAGAGAATTGAGAATGCAAATTTTATAAGCCTTTGTGAAGTTGATAGTTCATCTCAGCTCATGAATTTATTGTGCCATTTGAGTAGTTAGTAATATTTTGTAGTGTAAACAGAGCATTGAATTTTATGTCCGTTGCAATAATTGTTTTTGCCATTTATTATTTATTCAATTATTTTTAATATTTGTTATATAACCAAAAAAATAAAATTCGTGTTGCTTGAAAGCTGATATAATATAAGCTGAATAAGAAAGTAATCTCATAAATGGGATTTTAATTCCTCTTGCAAAAACATTTTTTTTCATCGTGAATATTTTGTACATTGCAGCATTAGTCAAAGTCAAAACAGAAGGAAAAAGTAAAAATACTGGTATATAGAAAAAATTATCCCAGAAAACCTCACTGAAATCACTGAAATCCAAATTCTCACTAATGGGACATTCCATTTTTATCCACCCCCCCCCCCCCCCCCCCCCATGGAAGGGCAGATTCAGACACCCTAGTTTTTTGTTTTCTGAACCTTTGAAGTTTGCATCTGAGGGGTTCAAAATTTTGTCGGCTTCTTTGAAAAAATATTCCAACAGGCCCTGTGTCAGAGGTTGCCTTCTATAGGGGGTGTACGGATAACAAATGGAATGTCCCAATCCTGGATTAGCTTAAAATTAGTGTGGATGATCAGGGCAGTTCTAATCAACACCGTTATTCATAGCTTTCCCATATTTTACAAATGGAAATAAATTATGAATGTCTGGTATTTCCAGCATATCACTTATGTTTATTGTAATGGGCTCCGAAAAAAGATTTTCAGTGCTTTGAGGATTAAGCAAGATTCTTTGCTGTCTCAAAACCTCTCTTCACCCAAAGGTTATATGGCTAGTGTTTATGATAAAATCCTATTCAGACATACTGCAGTACAGTTGGACCCGCTAATTCAAATCAGCCTAGTTATCTCAAACTCTGGCTATTTTGAACTATTTTTCAATTCCCCTCAGGGATTCATGTAGTGAGATTCAACTGTACTTATACAATAAAATGTTTAATGCTACAGAAACCAGTGGGAGCTAACCTCTGCACCAGTGAATAATCTGGTACCCTCTCGCAGTACTTAAATTTACCTTTTTGATGACATAAGTGGTATAATTTATAATAGAATTGATATCTTTTAGCCTCGGGAGAAATATACACATGGGGCCATAATGGATACAGTCAGCTTGGAAATGGAAATACAAACCAAGGCTTGATCCCTTCACTTGTGACTTCTGGATTACAAATGAAAAAAGTTATCCAAGTTGCTTGTGGAAGCCATCACTCTCTAGCTCTCACTGACGACGGTGAGGTAGGGAAAATTTGAAAGAGCTATTTCTTGCTAAATATTCTGTTTAACATGAAGCAATTATTCATTTGAATTCCACTGAGAACTCAGATTTTTATTTTGTTGCAGGTTTTTGCCTGGGGATACAATAACTGTGGACAGATTGGTCTTGGAAATACCAACAATCAGACCGTGCCCAGGAAGATAAATTCAGCTATAATAGGTGGGTATCTCACCCTCTTGTTCTTCCCAACTAATCACACATTTGTGATGATAATATCCTAGCTTTGACTGTATTAGTAGGAGGGGCAGTGGTTAGTGGGCTTGTCTCCGGATCAAGCGGTCCAGGTTCAAGCTTAGGCTGGGGACATTGTGTTGTGTTCTTGGGTGAAACACTTAACTCTCACAGTGCCTCTCTCCACCCTTGTGTGTCAATGGATACCAGCAAATTAAATGATGGACTAGTTAGCATCCCAGCCAGGGAGGAGTATAAATACTTCTAGTCGCTTTATTATACAGAAACTGGGATAAACTCCGGCCTGATGGGCCACTTGGCTGGTATGCAGACGTTACCTTTACTTTTGACTGTATTAAATGATACAACATGCAAGGGTTTCAGAAAGTCACCAAATTGAATTGGTAGGCAGCTGTCATGAGAAAAGAGAAGTTCATCTTTGTCCTAGAGTCTCAAACGTTTTTCTATACTCAGGAGGCATCTCAGATTTGACCCAAAATATTATCATGTTCATGTTTGATACTCGTATTTTAGGTACTAAAAAGATAAGCATGATTGCCTGTGGTCAGACATCTTCCATGGCTCTCTCAGATGCAGGAGAGGTAAGAGTAAAAAGGGGTCAAACAAGAAAACGTTTTTTTAATATTTATTTACTGATCAATTTTGTAACTAGCAAGGAAACACTTTCCAAAGCATGTCCACTTCATAAGCATAATTTAATAATTTGTAATAATATATTTTTTGCTCTTAATTCATATTCTAACTGATGAGAGTGTTTACAGCTGAAGCATGTATATTTGTAGTGCTGTCATCATTTTGAAAATTTGTGACAGCAGTTTGAGTTAGGTTTTAAAATTCAACTTGTTTTGCTCACTGACAGGGGTTTCATTAAAAGCTGAGTACCAGGCAAATTAACCGGCTTCGAGAACAATTTTACCCGCCTGGTTAACCATCTAGCGGAAAGTAATTCTTTTAAAGAAGTTCAATTCAAATATTTTACCCGCCTGTGAAAATTAGTTGTCCTCCTGCTGAGAACATTGAATTAAATGAAACCCCTGCACTGAACAAAGCCTGTGTGATTCAGCATTGGTGACTCAAAGCCACCACTCCAAGTTCAAGGTTCTCTGTTAATTTCAGCTGTTTGCCTGGGGTTATAACGGCAATGGTCAGTTAGGAGTTGGTAACAATGCCAATCAACTGACACCATGCAAGGTCATTGGACTTGTTGGAACAATAACAACACAGGTAACGACAATCTTCACACCTCCGTACATTTCCGGTAATAAAATTATGAAAATATTTACAGGTTGTAGTAGAATGGCATTTGTTATTTTAGATATCCATTAGAGCACTTCGCAATGTCCGAGGAAATGTTTTCCTCCTATAATTTAACTTACCTACCCCTATTGCCAGCGAAAGGACTTGCTACTTAGAAAAAGAACAAGTTTGGATCAATTGCTTAATATCTTATACATTGTACATTTTCCTAAAGTTACTTAATTGCTAGTAGTAATCAGAGCTTATGAGAGTGCGTTCGACGCCCTCACTTTAATATATATACCTTAAATAAGTGATTTCACTAGCTGACTTTCAACCTTTGTCTATTGCTAAAATCAACATTTTTCAGCAGCAACCGAGGTTTTACAGTCAGATATGCATAGTGCTAAAGTCCAGAGAGGTCACGATTTGTTGATACGTTGCATGACGCCGCCAGTTTCTGTAGACTCACAAGTTTCATAGAATTTTTAAATTACATAAATTATCCTAAGCTAGCATTTTCAATTGCGCACTCGTTTTGCGTGCTCGTTTGTCGTAAACAAACTCCATGCCAGTAATTCGAGTATTTCCCCTGATGAATAAAGTAGTCTTATGGATCTTGCCCGCAGAGTACTTTTCCACCGATTCCAAACAATAAAATTTCGGCTGGGTAAAGACTGAGCTATCAGTCACGACTGGAACTAATCAACAAATGCAATCAAAATGTAGCTGTCCCCTCGGTTAACATCCCAAAGCCAAGCCGTGTTAATAACCAAGGACAATTCCCTCAAATTTCGATAAATGCTACTGTCAAAGCGTTTAAATTCGCATTTTCCTAAGGTTATGTAATTATCATTGTTGAAATATTGGTAATCTTGTATAGGGATGGTTTGTGGCTTGAAGTCTTATTACCAAGGACCATTACTTTGGAGTAAAAGTACAAGATTGAGTACTAAGTACAACTTTTAATCCTAGTGCTTATACTTTCAATCATCACACTTTATGTGTACTGCCCTTTTATTAGTAGTCTTCCGATTCAGCTAATCAGCAACAGGGTGGGGTGAGCGCTCTGAGAAGTCAGTATATTTAGTTAGTCCTTTCCGTGCCATGAGGTGCATAAAGCTGCAACTCTTGCTCTCTATCCAGCCCTGTCTTGTACCATGCCCGTGGCTTTGGCCCAGCTGGCCCACCCCTCCTGTTTGCACTTCTTTTCAACTGTCCATATGGTAGAAGTCAACATACATGTATAAATTAACTATCAGTTTTAGTTTCAAATTACCGCTCCAGTTTGCTTTCAAATTCCATCTACATTGAAATTTGAAAGTAGAGCTCAATCTTGTACTCAATACTGCTGTGTAAAGGCTCCAATTTGCAAGTCATTGTGTAACTTGGGGTTTATTGAATGATCGCTAATAGAGATTTCCCCTATTTCTGACCAATGCTCTGCTTGATGTTGTAGATTGTTTGTGGCTATGCCCACTCGCTAGCCTTATCAGATGCTGGATGTCTATATGCCTGGGGAGCAAACTCTTATGGACAGCTAGGAACAGGAAACAAAGCACATTTAGTGACACCGACCAAGATTGGCCTGGATAAAGGAAGGTAACTAGAGAATGCTGGTCATTTATCTTTTTTAAACACGATCTGCAATGTATCATTCTTTGCTAATCTGACACAATTTTCAAACGCTTCAATAGATGTGTCTTTCACATTCTTTAATTTCAGATTTGTAGAAGTTGCTGCCTGTCATTACAGTCATTTATCAGCCGCTATGACAGCCACTGGAAAGGTTTGCATCATCTGGTCACTCCTCATTTTACATGTATAATTTTCTTTTGCTTCATCTCAAAGGCATAACAGGCCTGCCTTAAACAGTAACTGCACTGCTATTATAAAAATCAGAAGCTGTATTTTCGTATAAATTGTGTGTTTGATCTGGTTTTAAAATTATCAAGCCTTATCTATAATGTTTTGAGAAACTCTTTTTATTGCATTATGCAATATAGGTTTACATGTGGGGCCAGTGTCGAGGACAAGCTGTAACAAGTCCTATGGAAACAAAGTTCACAAAGGTTGATAGCACCTTTGCTTGTTTTGCATCACCTCCATCTATGTTTAGACCTCTTGTTGTGGGTAAGTAAAGAGTCAACTGCACATGCTGCTTCAGCTAATGTAATTCTAAGTTACTTAAAGCTCTTCCTCTACCACACCCCACTCTCACTCTCTCCTCCTACTAAACTCATGACATCCCCACCCTTTCCTTGTAATACAACTCAAACTGTTCCTCTACCACACCCCACTCTCACTCTCTCCTCCCATCAAACCCTTCTGTGATGACATCTCCACCCTTTCCTTCTAATATACCTCAACCTGTTTTTCTACCTCAGTCCCACCCTCTTCTTCTACCAAACACCATGCCATTCTTCTATGACACCCAACATCTTTGTCTTACCACACCTCATGTCCTTCTCCTGTCTGTCAGGCTACCCCAACCTTACCCCTTACAGCATCCTCACCTCCTCTGTCTAACATATCCTCAGCTATCCACCCCCTACCCTGTTCAGACACACTGTCAGTAAAAACATGAAACACTGAAGTGTTGGTACCCTGAAAGAAGTCAAAACCAGTCAACAAAATTCCTTGTTTTTGTGTGTTCATGGCTGAGTTTAAGATAAAATTGTGTATTCTTCCCTTTACCTTATATTTAGATGACACCACAGGTTTCAGTATGCAGGTCCTATGTTGTGATGTTATGTCATTTAAATCATTTTTGACCTACTTTAAAAATGTCTTACAGCAGGTGATTTAATTACTTTTATGGTTTCAGATCAAATACAAGAAAAGAGAGTTGAACAGAGCGTCAAAGAGGCATTCAACGATCAGGTTCGTTACACCATCTTGTAGCTGGAGGATGTTTGCAGATTTTAAACTTGTTTGAGTGTAGCATTAGTGCCTCATTGGTAACGAACAAATTGAGGTTTACACAGTTTGAAATCTGAAAGAAGAGTACTGAGAAGTGATAATTTTATTCTTAGAGATAAGTGATAGACAGAGATTCCATTTTAACTTCTCCCAAGGGTATGGTAACATTAGACCGTATAACAGCAGGAGCGATCAAAGCAGTAGATCTGAACTTGGTTTTCGTACGGTGTCTGGAATTTTGCTTACTGATTGTCGCATCATTTTGACCAGTTTTTGGACTATTATTATTATTATTATTATTATTATTGTTATTGTTATTGTTATTGTTATTATTATTATTATTGATATTATTTGTTTTTTTGGCAGGAAACAAGCGATCTAACATTCATGATTGACGGGAAGGCTGTCCACGTCCATAAATCTGTACTGAAAATAAGGTAGCTATACTCCATCTTAACTTTGGTGCTTACTCACAACCTTAAAAGTGTGTAGTCGTGTTGCAAGGTTAAATAAGCGCTTAGGGAGAATTTATAAATACACAAAACGAAAAGAATTGCAAAATTGGCATCCCCTAATTTTTTGTTCAATATAATTTAAGCCAAAGTGGACTTCACTCTAAGTGGAAAAGGTGACCTAAATAAATAAATAAATAAATAAATGAATTTATCAATGTAAATGTGGAATTCTTCAAGGGCAAATGCTTTTTTACTTACGTTTGCAGAACAATATCTTCATGATGCACTTTAGCTGATGAAAGATAAAGTGGACAAGAGGTTCAATTAAAATCTTCTCTACATTTGCTGCATAACCATTTTGCACATTTTTTTAACAGGTGTGAACACTTTCGGAGCATGTTTCAAGCTCACTGGGGAGAGGATGAAAAGAAGTAAGTGGAGACTACGTACGATTAACTTTACGTTTCTGCACTGTACTTGATGTGGTCTACACAGTCTGGGAAACAATTTTAGTCAGTTCTGGTGACTCTTCGTCTTAGTACCTAAAAATTTTATCACTGATTCTATTTGTCTTTTAAATCAGGAGAAGTTGTCTCACGATTGCTGCAATTGGCTTGTGTCTGCTCGCCATTTATTTGTAAAGTGAGCCCGTATAAGGCGGCCAACAGGAACGTTGACAGTAAGATAGAAATCATAAATGCTTCCTCAGTTGCGGCTGCCAGAAGGTCGTTGGCTCATTAATATATTTGTATAGCGGCGGCTTAGGTTTGCAAAGAAATAGGTGAAGCCTGCAAGACTGCAAGACAAGTGTATCGTATCAGCTGTTTTACCCTACTTCCTTTCCGGTATTGTACGCCTGTATGAAGCGGTTGACGGGAACGTTGACAGCAAGTTTGAAGTCATGATTGGTGCCTCAGTTGCGGCTGCTAGTATTATTTCAAAAAGTCCAAGAACGTTGTTGTGGGGTTTTGCAGCGGCTAAGGTTTGCCCTCGCTAATTCAAACTCGATTATTTCGAATTCTCCGTTATTTCGAAGTCAAGACTATTTTCCTTGGATTTGCCCTTAAGTCAATTACTAATTGGCTATTTCGAACTATTTTTCGTTTCCCCCGAGAGTTCGAAATAGCGGGGTTCAACTGTATGTGACGCCAGACAAGTTTCGTAGTCGTCATCTACTAAATACTTTCTTCTTTGCTTTGTAGCGTAATAGAAATCACTCAGTTCAGTTATCCTGTGTATTACGCTTTCCTTGAGTTCCTGTACACAGATCACGTGCACCTTCAACCTGAGGATGCCATTAGTAAGTGCAATGTTAAATTCCGTATTCTTAAACCTTTCAGCTCAGAGCGTTTTTCCGCCGGCGCAGCCCTTTACTCCTTTACACTGTCGGCGGTTTTCTCTACCCACAACCACACCCCCCTCCCCCCCCCCCCCTCCCCGATCCTTGAGGTTTTGCTTTCAAAGTACGACAAGCACGTTTTAATTCTGTTCCTTTCGGATTGATTTGCTTTCTCATATGTAATGTACTTACAATTATTTTGAGACCATATATAAGGCTTGTCAGAGGCTGATCACCTTTTTGCTCGTACCATCGTGATCTGGAAAGAGTTCGTAACGAGGAAAGGGCCACACGACTTTTAAGGTTGGGAGGGACAACTTTCCTGAGCAGCAACTGGTTTTCTACTTCAGGCTTGTGGTTTGTTCAGTGAACTCTTTTTTTCTTGGCTTGTTTTACATGTTCTTTTTTTCTGCGTTTTTGCCATGTGTGATGTTTTGGGTAATTGATCACCCCCTTCAAAAATTTCATGATCGTTCCTTAACCTTTGAACCTTCCATTCCAGTTCATGGAGACAGCTGAGTACCCACTCTTTTGCTTTGCCGTCCCCCCCGCCTCCCTCTCGTCACGGAACATTGTGTTCACATTGGTCCGATATGATGTCTGTTTGTTTCAGGTCTCCTTGACTTGGCAAACTCGTACTGTGAAACGCAGTTAAAATGCCTGTGTGAACGCATCATCAAACAAGGCATCACTGTCGACAATGCCGCCATGCTGCTAGCGGCAGCACTGAAATACGAAGCCCAGGTAAGAAATCAACCAATGCTCATGTTGGCATCTTTGCTGACCTGTGTAACTGGCGCGGAGAAGAAAAGGAGGGAAGGGCCCCGAGGGGATGCACTCATTTACAATTTGGCCTTTTGCGAGTTGCAGTTGCCAATTTTTTGCGAGAGGATTTTTTTAAAGTTTCCTTTGTCGTTCATTCTCAGAAACTCAGCATTCTTCACAGTTCTGTCGCTACGTTATCCCTAAAGAGGGACGGCGACAAAGTTAAAAAAAATCAAGATTAAAGCATTGTGAACAAGTAGACATATAAAGTCCATTCTTTTTAGAACTTAAACCCGTTTACCTGTTAATTAGACCATACATGTTGAAAATCATTCTGAATACGTTGATGAAGAACTGACCGTTTCACCAGGTTAACACAAACTCTTAGGTTGTTAAAACCTATATGAATTATTAATATTTTTATTTTGTGAATATTTTGTTTTTGAAGGATCTCGAAGATATCTGCTTCAAGTTCTGTGTCAATCACTTGACAGCTGTCACTCAAACTGAAGCTTTCAATCATCTGGATGAGGAAACTGTCAAGGCGTTTATTCAGAAAGCGGCCAAATGGGGAGCTTTTAAATATTGACGCTAGGAAGTGAATAGTAGTATGTCACCTTTCATGATAGAGGAAAATGGCCTTATTACGTTCCTTGTCTTGTCTTGTTTGCAAAGTTTACAAGCTGTTTACAGAGGGGTTGAAGAGATGTCCTGGGAGCGAAGTTGAGCGGGCGTCCGAGCAAGTGCGGCTCTCCCCAGCTCCTTTTCTTGAACTTTTCGTCGGCCGTGAAGTTGAGCCCTACTCGCAACCTCGTTTCCAGGGCTTTTCCTGACAACGAGATTGCCCTAATCGCCCGAGGCCTCTCGCTTGAACCATTACCTGGATCTTTTACTAAGTTTGCCTCTTGTAAACTTGATATCAGAATGCTAGCAAAACAAAAAAAAAAAAACGTGACCGTTTAAAGACACTGACTTTTTCAGCGTTTCCTTCCAACTGTAGTATTTTACTGTGGCTGTGCCTGATGTACCATAAGTTATATTTAACGTAAATTCACAAAAAATCCTTCTGGATAGATTCTCAAAGTTAAACGGTGAAATTGCGCATAATATATATCAAAGTACAAAATGATTGAGCAATGTTTAAGAAAGTATTTAATGATTATTGTATAATTTGTAAATCATAAATTGAATGATGTTTCAGTAGTGTATTTATTGCTATAGTATCTGAAAACTAATATATTAAAGGTCGTCTGCAGTAATAAATTTGTTTTACTTTGCTTTCTTAATTAAAGAACATGATCATTTAATCCAGGGGCTTAGCCAGGATTTTTCAAAGGGGAGGGGATGGGGGGGGGGGGGGGGTCACATTGTGTCAAAGTGTGGGTACTAACCAGATTGTCATATCTTTTTGGCCACCTGTTGTAGATTGTTTCGTTTTCATCCAAACATGACTCTAAGCTAAAGCTTTAGCATTTTCACTCATCGCGATGGATGCGTGCTCGACACAGTCTGTCAACATTCTAGAGACATTTAATGCGTACCAACTGGTACAGATTTTATAAGTTAGGGAAGTGGTCAAAACTATTATACATATAAGGGACCCACTAAAATAACTTGAGACTACTGTCTCTTTCTATAGCCCCCTACCCTTATCCAGATGCCAAGGGTTTCTTTTATAGCCCCTCCCCGCCCCCCTCATCCCTTAACCTATGGTCTCTTGCTTAACCCCCTCCCCCCCCCCCCCCCCCAATACACACACAAAAAGATACACACAGAGAGAAACTGTGTGCCGGGTTGCGTACACTATGGTCACATTATTGTTCCTTTAATCCACCTTACAATATACAATCATCTCTTGTTTGCTTACCTTTGAATAATTAAAAATAAACCTTGTGGATATTTGAAAACAAGTTCGACAATCATGTTAAAGATTTTTTTAATGACGAAACACAAAAACATCACCACATTGTTTTGCGCTCAAGTACATGGTGTCCCTTTAATGAATGCCTGACTACGCGAAGCACATTAACTCTGAACATAAACATAAACTGTGGACTACCGTAATAGTAATTAACCAGCTTTCATATTGCTAAAACTATCCACACACAAACCACAGAATTGAGTGGCACTCTCTTCAATGTGTAACCTAGAGTAGCTAAGAAACTTTCTGTAACCGTTTTGTCCGTAGAGCTAAGACGCTAGCCTACTAACTTTTAAAAACACTTCTGAACAAGTTTACGAGCTTTATGACGCTAAAATCTCCAAAAAGGTGAAAAATTATTCCCGCAAAAGTCGCTGGTTCACAAATCAGGCGCAAGTAAATGCATATTTCACGGATCATGAAAAAAATCAAAAACCAGTTTCCCGAGGATGGAAAAGTGTAGATAAGATATTTTCACGAATCACGGAAAAAATAAATCCTAATTCACGTTTCACGCAAAGCAAAAATGCCCATTCACCCTCTGTCAACAATTACCGATAATTACAATTTATTCGCCACGTAAAAGTAAGTTTACGCGCAAGTCTATTGACTGTTTTGCGTGTTGTATTTACTACTAGTGTTCGGCTTGACTCAGGCAAGACCATGGTTTTGATACTCCATGTGGATCTCATCAGTTGCCGGTATTTCTCTGTACGTCTGAAGTTCAAGCCTTACACGACTTCTGCGGTTCGTGACATTTGTACAGTTGCCGTTCTCTGTTCGGTCCCTCGCCCTTTTTGTTGCTTCACTTGTATCTATGAAGGGATCTTCATGATGTGTTATAAGGAGGAATTTTAAGTAGAGTTGAGCCGTGACTTTTTAGAGGTCATAGGTCTGCATGATTTCTGATGTTATCTGCATAGTTTGACGCCTCTGTAATTTGTCATGTGTTTGTGCATTTTTTGGGCTCATTTCTATTGCAAGATATGTTTTTATGTCTTATGTTGAACTAAGCCGAACAATGACATACAACACGCAAAACAGTCAATACCCTGGTCCCCGAGGTTTTTCTTGATTATTCTCTCTTCTTGATTTTCTCCACATGAGAGAGCCGAAAGAAAGCCTGAGAGAGCCACAAAGTAGCCTGTGAGCAGGCTCAGTTGGAGCACAAGTGCGCGCGGCGTAGCCGCGAGCGCGAAATCGAGCGGTGAAGCTGCGAGACGAGTAGCCTGCGAACAGCGGCTCCCGGTGAGCCCGAACGAAGAGAGGGAGCCTACTCCTGGTATCATGATATGACTGGTTAAATCGCTGATTGTTGACATCTTTGAGATGAATATTTGACAGATCTTTGTAAAATTATACGACTCCAACGGTTCGTTACAATAGTGCATTTGCCGTTGTCTTTTAAGTTTCGGTCTTTCGACCTCTCGTTACTTTACAAGTGATTCTGAAGGGTACTTTATGCTCTGT
Organism: Orbicella faveolata; assembly: GCF_042242905.1. NCBI lineage: Eukaryota > Metazoa > Cnidaria > Anthozoa > Scleractinia > Merulinidae > Orbicella > Orbicella faveolata. The sequence continues at coordinate 3,542,966 of NW_028301553.1, forward strand.
TACGAGGAGGAATTTTAAGTAGAAGCTAGTGGAGTGGAGCCGTTTGGCTGTGTCATAACAATTTATTTAGAGGTCAAAGGCATGGTTTCCGGACTTTCCGCTGTTGTCTCCTTGTCGCTTCGCAGAGTTTGACACCTCTATCATGGGCTTATTATTTCCTTAGGCTCATTTCAGTATTGCAAAATATGTTTTAAGCTCTCTACGTATTGGCTTTGAGGGACAAAGTGTTTGAAATATTCCGTGAACATGTTGCTTACTTGCACTCTATATTATGACGCCCGGCCCGGCTATTTGATTAGCTCGATTAGAACTGTTTGCAAGTACCGAGAATGTAGCTTCTTGACGGGTCTAATTACCTCATTGACTGATTTGTTACAGGCTTATAACCAAGGGTGGATAGGCACATCAAAAACAAAGTCTACAGACTCCCCTGTCCCCGCCCCGATCGCTTTGCTCTCCGAATTCTTCTGTTTCGCGCTCGCCGAAATCTTTTTCCGTCCTCGCCGGGAGCCTGTTCGAAGGCTATGAGACGAGAAAGTGAGCCTGCTCTGATCTCTGCAATTTTTTTTTTATTTCCAGCCCGAAAACCGCAGAAAAGAATAAAGTCAATTGAAGTATGAGCTTTGGCAGCTCAGATTTCTCGGGAAAATTGTAAATCTTCCTCATAACAACATGTAGGCGCGATATCCGTTGTTTATAAAGTTTTGTCAAAGTTTATGTCTATTAAGGACACACACTTTGATTCCAAGTGATCTTGCTTTGGCAATCTGGTCTTTGGCGATGCTGGTAAACGGGCAAACGCCTATGTGTTGTTTCGTTGCCCGCTTACAATCACATACGTTTGTAATATTTAACTCTTCCCATATGCAGTCGGCAACACGACAAGTACGTCTTGATTCATTAACATACTTTCAACTGCTATTTCCTGCTCCCTCTTTAGTTTGAAATTTAACGAGAAATAGACTGGTCCTTTGTTAAAACATCAATAATACGCGCACTCAACTCTTCCTCTGACTCCAAATGTGGGCGACTTGTTTTTTATTGTGCGGTAAATTACCGACTCCATGGGGATTTAATCGCTCCTCATCAAACATGGTAGATTGACAGTTTTCTCGCCTTTCCCGCTTTTCGACCAATGGTATTTCACTTCGCTCAGACGATCGATGCAGAAATGTAAAAATTACAGAGATCAGGGCGGGCTCAATTTCTTGGCGCCTCTTCACTAGTAGCCTGCGAACAGGCTCCCGATCGCTTTGCTCGCCGAATTCTTCTGTTTCGCGCTCGCCGGAATTTTTTTCCGTCCTCGCCGGGAGCCTGTTCGCAGGCTACTTCACTAGACTCCTTCCCGCTGGATCGCTTTGCTTATCGACGCTCGCGCGTGTGACTTAAAGGTGAGCCTGCTCGCAAGCTAGCTGCGAAACTCCGCGGCTCTTTTGCAGCTCTCTCACGTGGAGAAACATCAAGAAAAACCTCTGGGACCAGGGTAAACCGTCAACAGACTTGCTCGTAAACAGCTACATTTGAATCATGTGGTGCCAGAACGACCAAAAGGGTGAATAAACCTATACATCGAGCTCGAGAAAAATAAGCTTGATCAGATAGCTGTAAGAAACCAAAGAATGTCTTTTGAGAAACATATAGCTTTCTCGAAGTAAAGCTACGGTGTCTCCGAGGAAAAACGTACGCAAATCGGAAATCCGTGATAAGAATCAATTGCAACATACTACTTGCAAAGTGTTCCAACCAAACAGTCGGGCCTGGCATCACAATATAGAATGCAAGTAAGCAACATGTTCACGGTAAATTTCATATTTTGTCCCTGGAAAGCAAATACTTGTATCTTGCAATAGAAACGAGCCAAAACAATGGCATGCATAAACACATGGCAAATTACAGAGGTGTCAAACTCGACGAAGTCACATGCAGATAACAAAGGAAATCATGCAGACCTATGAATTCTAAAAAATTGTCATAGCACGGTCTAACGGCTCAACTCGACTTAAAATTCCTCCTTTTAACACAACATGAAATGCCCTTCATAAACACGAGTGAAGCGAAAAAAAAAAGGTCGAGTGACCGAACAGAGAACGGCAAATGTACAAATGTCACGAACCGTAGAAGTCGTGTAGGCTAGCCATTTTACAAGTTTGTACAAGCCGCAGAATGTCTTACATCCTCACATATGTACGAGTTCCGCTAGCAACTACAGATGTACATAGTATTTTAGAAATACCGGCAACTGATGAGATCCACACGGAGGATCGAAACCGTGGTCTTGCCTCAGCTAAGCCGAACAGTGGCAAATACAACACGCAAAACAGTCAACAGACTTGCGCGTAAACAGCTACATTTGAATCATGTGGTGCCAGAACGACCAAAAGGAGGAATAAACCTATACATCGAGCTCGAGAAACATGAGCTCGATCAGATAGCTGCAAGAAACATAAGAATTTTTCTGGAGAAACGTATAGCTTTCTCCAAGCTACGGTGTCTTCGAAGAAAAAACTTACGAGGACAAATATGATATCCGTGAAAAGAATCAACTTCCTGTACTTGCAAACAGTTCTGTAATCACAGCCGGGTCCGGTGTCACAATATAGAATGCAAGTAAGCAACACTTTTACGGTAAATTTCATATTTTGTCCAGCGAAGGGAAAAACTTGGAGACTAAAAAGCATATCTTGCAATAGAAATGAGCCTAAAAAATGCATAAATACATGGCAAATTATTACAAAGGTGTCATCGACGAAACGACATGCAGATAACAGCGGAAATCATGCACACCTATGACCTCTAAAAATTTTGCCATAGCACGGTCTTACGGCTCAACTCTAATAAAATCCCTCCTTATAACACAACATGAAGTACCCTTCATGAACACCAGTGAAGCAACAGAAAGGTCGAGTGACCGAACAGAGAATGGCAAATGTACAAATATATCACGAACAGTAGAAGTCGTGTAGACTAGTCAACCCATTTTACACTGAAATACTGCAAATTATACATTTAATATGTATACAGCTAAATATTAGTTAAAGTTGCCAGATGAAATGTTTAGATAAAAAAAACACCTATGCGAGAAGAACCCTAATGATAGGCTATGTATTTATTAAGTTTGGCTTATCACGTGAAAAAAAGAATCTACTAGTTTGTATTTTTGTGTGAAGTAGAAGCCTACACAATAAGACCACTAATGGTAGGCTTTGTATTTATTAAATTTGGCTTATCATTTAAGAAAAAAATGATTATACATCTCACAGCTTGTTTTTTTGTGTGTGAATTAAGTAGAAGTTCTGCGCGTTTATGAGATGTATTTAATTAATAATAAAATAAAATTTTTAAATGTAAAATAAAGCCTCCCTCTTAAATCAATTTTTAATGTGATAAATTTTATATGTAACTAGTTTTTCAATAATTGTTTATCAATAATCTTTGAGTATTTTTTTAAATTATCTTTATCATTATTATTGTCTCTGAAAAGCTCCCATGGGGAGTTGACAATGAAATTTGTATTGTATTGCAAAATAATTAATAATAACATCATTAATAATAAAAGTAATGTTCACTCAGGATAATAATATTCAGTCACTCATTCTGACAAAGAAAGTTTTCGTCTAACATGTAGAACCTACTGCTCCAACAAAACCCTGTTCCTTCTAAATGCCCATAGAAGACAGTTAGGATAAATTTTAGGGTTAGGGCAAGTTTTTAGCATGACTGAATTGAATGAATTGATGAAGGCGAATGAATATCAATCGCAATAGAGCTTGCAATATACAATAGGATAGAGTCCAGACTTCCCCCCCCCCCCCCACCTCTGTCAGGAGACACGTGGCTTCTTACCTAGCCTCCACCTCCGTTAGGAGATCCATGGCCTCTTAAGTAGCCCCCCACCTCCCTCAGGAGACCCATGGCCTCTTAAGTAGCCCCCCACCTCCTTCAGTAGACCCATGGCCTCTTATATAGCCCTCCCTCCAAAAAGTGGGTCCCTAGCATGTAACATAGTTTTGACCACTTCCCTTAGATTTCTGCTCCTACAATTTCCACATCTTATGGTTTTCGCGATCTGGTAAAGGGGAGGTCAACGTGTACCGTTTTGTGTCCAAACATTACATAGTTCAGATCACTACTGTATGTGCTTTTTTGTAATGATCCCTTGTCACACCTCGCCATCAATGCGTCATCGTGCATGAAGTTGATGCGTACAGGGACACATTTTGTTTTTTTTTTTCCTCGCAGACAATTTGGAAATCTTTGTTTTGGTAACACCCCACGATTTGACACTACTTTAAGAAATAAAGGTTATTGTAAGCCTTGGAACGTGCAGGTAGATGAATCACTGCGTAAAATATGTCACCGTCAACAGAATGTGCCGCAGCGTTACTATCTCTTAGATACCCTAGTTTGAAAAAATAACGTTAGATTGATGAGCCCGTAATGTGTTACAGTAATACTCACCTTCTACGGCTGGTACTTGACCTTACATTTTAAAGTTAACATCTTTGCAAGATGTGGAACGTATATTTAATAGTCGGATCCTGGTTAATGACCCATAATTTTTTTGTGGATTTCAATTTTATTTTGCAAACCAACAGTATTTGACATGAAAACAACAAGTAGTTTCGAAAGAAATTATAAAGGTGAGAAGATTGACCTGCTCTGCGAAAATTTCATCGCAGAATCATCGAAAAACCCGGGCATATCCAAAACGAAAACGTTTTTCATGAAGGATCCAAATCCTGGCTCACACTTGTGAGATAAACATAGCCTGTGTACCTCCGCCAGCCCTTCCCCTCCAAAAAAAATATCCCCGATTTTTTTGAGGGGCGTGGGGGATGTACAGTACAGGCTAGATAAGAATAACAGAAGTGAAATAAGCAGAAGCATAAGCACAAGATAAAGAAACATTTTCCTTTTTCTTGTGCTCACGCTTATCTGGGGGGTCTGATAAGTGTGAACCCGCTTGCCGGAACTGCAAAACGAGGGAAGTTGTCAATCAAAACCTAACCACGATGAACATCTGCCAAGAGGCTAGATCGGGTAAACTGTTGCTGAAAATTGGTCAAAATTTTAACTGTCAGCAGGTAAATTAGTCAATGAGGTGTTTTTGACTGATAGCTGAGAAACGGGCTGCAATGTAAACTAACAGCTGGGTATTACAGACTGTAAATCGCCGAAAATTTTAACTGATAGGATTCATATGGCCTATGAATTCAAAGGGTTAGGTCACAGCCTTCCAGCGTGACGTTATTAATTTTCAGCCTGTCCAAATCGGCCAATAAATTCCGGTTTTTTCAAAACCCACGTACATTTATAGTCCTGTCAACTCTGTAAAAGAATTAGACGAAAAGTGAGCTACAGTTGGGTGAGCCATACGAACGGTTGAAACCCTGCAAGAAGAAATTTAGTTCTGCAAAACAATTTGTATCAATTTTTCAAAGGGAAGAAAAAAAAGAAATTTGCAAACTTGTGTTAATTATTGGCTATCTAGTAATTAAGTAATTGACATTGATGAGAGAAGTCATTGTTGATAAGAGATCAAATAGTCTGGCACGAAGGGATCAGGTTACTCCAAATGAACTTGAGGAATGCGACTCATTACGAAGTCAGTGCTAGTGATCAGAGCAGCGGGCTTTCCTTCTTTGTACTGTACTGGTGAGCTAAATTTCTATTCTTTTGTGCCTTGTGGATTCGTGTCAGAAGGTGGGCATTGTCTAGGACATTGTCTGCCGAATAGCAAACAAAGTGTTTCAAAAAGAACGGGAGATTTAATGCGCTTGACTTTTCAGACTTCTCAAGCGGCTTGAAGAAGTGACAGAGGGTAACAAGATGCGTGCGTTTGTAGTCAGTCTTCTGTTGTGGAATTTGGCTTCCCTTGCAGCTAGTACAGGAGAATCGGTGAGTTGGAATTAATATTTCTTATGACTAGATAGAGTTTAATTTATTACCCTGGGAAAGGCCATTAATCTACCGTGATTTCTCACACTCTGGAAAGACGAGAACAGTTTGTAATTGTTTTCCTTCACTCGTTGTTTGGTAGTCATTTCTTGCTCAAGTTACACAAGAAATCGTTTTACACCGAAAGTTTTTTTTAAGTAAAAAAAGTAGTAACATTTTATAATGCAAACGGTGCTGCTGTGTTTAAACAGTGAAAATGTCAGACACCCATCGTTGACGGGATCTGAATGGGAGAATTAACACGCGATGTATATAAACCCGATGGAAATGTCTTTATTACCGGTAACAAATTTTGATACTTTAAATATAAAGCAATTAAGTTCCCAGTGGAATAGCAAAAACACAAAGTATAAATTCATTCAAGAGTTAAAGGAAAGTTTGCCTGTTCAGTGTTGTATTACAACTAAAATCATCTCTGGATTTCCAGTATTGATCGGTTGCCAAATTACGCCTGACAAAGGCATTTTACAAAATGAACAAATTTAAAATACTTCCATTGCTGTTGATGATAAGCATGTTTAATTACTGTAACATGATTTCTGTATCTTAGCGTTTTGTTGAGCAAGATAAGGAATCACTTGACTCAGAGAATGAAGGTAATGTAAACCTTAACTTTTAATGTCAACTGTATGAACATATTGCAGTGTGTTTGTCATGGGAGGGGAGAGTGTGGTTTAATATTGTCTCATCACAAGGCTTGCATAACAGGCCCCTACTGAAAGTTGCAAGGAGTACACCCACTCCCCTACTGGAAGATACCTACACTCAATATATTGTCTGGTCGATAATATAACTGACAGTTTCTGCAAACCAAACAGATCTTTTAAACAGTAAAAAACCTATAATAATGTTACTTGAAAAAATATTGATGCTTTGAGGCCACCAAACAGTCACTAAGCCTATGGCGAGGTCCTATAAAGGATTTTTGTTATATGAGATATTTCTGGGAAAAATTAATGGGATCAGAGATATTGAGAACAGATTTTCTGGGATATTGAGTGGGAAAATTGAAAGTTTTTGAAATCAAAATTTACATGATACAGGATATTTTGGCCAGAAATTAATGGGATGTGGGTTACTCAGGGATATGGGTTAACAGGGCCTCAATGACTGAAATTAAGGACAGAAACACTAAATATAGTGTCTAACCTACAGGTAAACTGTTGAAACAGAGGAAGATTAGCATGGTATGCATGGCTGTGATTTTATTTGCATTTTTAGATCCTTGTATCAATGTCGTATGCCACACCGGTCAGGAGTGTGTTGTTGTCGATAGTAATGCTGCCTGTGTGTGCAGGAAGTCATGCCCTGATCACGAAAAACCAGTCTGCGGGTCGAATGGAATGACATTTCCAAACCACTGTGAGTTGCACAGGACTTCCTGTTTAGAGAGAAAGAAGATTTCCATCAAGTATGAAGGAGAATGCCAGGGACTACCAACTCAACCTCCTTTAACTGCAATGAATAATCAGTGGAAACCTAGTAAGTTATATGAGTTTTGTTTTTGGGGTTTGAGCTGTTGTGTAATGATGTGTGGTTTGAGGAAATATCCATACCCACCCCAAGGAGGGTAGTAGGAGTGTTTTTGGAAATTCCATGGTGGAGGGGGGTCTCAAAAGCCAGAATTTTTAAAGGAAAGCCATGAAGCAAAACTGGAATTTCCAGAGAGGTGGGAGGGGGAGGGAGTCAAACCAAAAAAATCCTCATGGGAGGGTATGGATATTTTCTGGAAGAATACAATCAGTTAGAGCTCTGGGACCTGTTTCTCAAAAGCCTGGAAACTTTTCAGGCCAGTAAAGTCATAGCAAAATCTCAAACCTTATGATTACAGAGCTGTTTTATTCACATATTCTTAATATGAAGAGAAGTTCCCTTCATACAAGAAGTTTCAGGCGTATATACACTTCTACGTTTTTAGATACAGATGGACTAAACATGGCTTTACGGGCCCAAAAAGTTTCTGGGGTTTTTGAGAAACAGGCCCCTGGCTAGGGTCACAGTGTTTTGTTCTAATGGGCAAGCAACTTTCCTCTCAACACTTCTCCAACATCTTGGTGTAAACAAATGGGTACCTGAACAAGTCTACATTGGTTTTGACAAAATCTCATAGTTCCTCTAGCTAAGACTGCTAGATAGTAACTGAACAGAATGTTCCTTCTCTGTCATTCAGTTGTTTGCTATGAACATGACCGTGATGAAATACGTAATCATTTGATTGGATGGTTAAAGAATCAAAACAAGTCACCAGAAGAACTTGATGGCTACAGAAACCTCCTGCAGTCTTACTTTGACATGGTGGATGAAAACGATGATGGCAAACTTGATGCTACAGAGTTCCGAGAGTTTGTTGGGGCTAATCAATCTATAGCTGAGGTAGAGTGGACAGTGCATTCCTTCTCTGGTTTGATCCCTCCACTCCTCTAGAAAATTATAGTCCAACTTCATACTTTAAAAATATTTTGCCTTTTGAGACCTTCCACCCCCTAGAAATTTGAAAGTGATTATGACCTTCCATTGGCTAGGTATGTAGATTTAGGATTAAAAGCCTTAGTAGCCTGATCCATTGGTCATCCTCTGATTATGGATAAAAGTCTGGTTTCAGGCTAGTAGGCCTAAGGGGACTGAGATGCCAAGGCCTTGTACAAATGATTTTAAGCTTAGGAAGCACATTCAAGGAGATGATCTGTCTTGTTTTTTCAATTTGCAGATTGTAAGTTCAGATGAATACATCAACCCTGTCCTGCAAAATCTTTGTGCTGATGCCCTGCTTTCATTAAGTGATGAGGATTCTGACTGGGAGCTGAATATTACTGAGTTCATGAAATGTTTAGATCCACGTGAGTTACAAAAATGTTTACATTCCAATGGCTAGTGTGCTGGATCCTGGATCTAGCAGTTTGGGTTCAAGTCCTGGCTGGGGTTATTGTGTTCTTGGGTGAGACACTTAGCTTCCACAGCTCCTCCCTGCACCAAGGTGTACAAATGGGAACCTGGCAAATTAAACTCTGGGGCTACCCTGTGATGGGATACAATCCCATCCACAAACCAGAGATTAGCAGTACTATGGCCATGGGCCACTTAAGGCTTGAACACACTCAGACTTTACTGTAATGTTTAACCAAACATGCAACTTTCCTTTCCAACAGAGTAAATTTAAATATTACCACTAATTTGATGCCTTTCTCTTGCAGAATTCAAGCCACCAAAGAAAGGTAAATATATATTCCATGAAATCAGAGTATGAATTATTTATGAAATGAACAACCACTGCATGAATGAAATATCAGAGATGTGATAGAGTATTTGCGATACAGGTTGTGAGCTGGACAGTGAGGTTTACAATGATGGTACAGAGATCCCGACAGACTGCAACAGCTGGTAAGGTTTTGTAGCATGTTTGGTTATGTTGTAGTTTCCAAATCCATACTGTCATGTTTCTATTGTATTTGAGGTATAGATTGAAATACATAGTAAATGTTTGGGAGAACTGAAAAAAGCTGTGGAAAGATTCACCTGCAGCTTGTGTTCCAAAAGCATTTCTCATTCTCCCAAACTTTTGCTTTTGTCTATATAGCTTGATACATAGAAATGCTGAAAACTTAAAATATCTCTTAAAATAGAGATCAAGCTGCATTTTATTTTTCTCCTTAGTGTCTGTGCCTGTGGAAACTGGATCTGTACTGCATTGAAATGTGATGGTAAGTAAAAGACAGGATATCTACCAGACTCAATTTCCACCCAGACTTAAAGAGGCTATGTCATAGTATTTTGGGTACTTCTATTTACTATTCACATGAGACATCCTTTGAGGTAACTTACATGTATGGTGGTATAATTTGTTCTTGTTCATAGGGAAGGAATCAAACCAGCCAGGAGCTGAAACAACTGAAGATGACGTGGAGGAGGAGCCCAGCAAGTTTATTGTGAAAGGTACAGAAGCCAAGGAACAACTTACAAAAGAGATTATTAAACATGACCAAAAAGAGATTATTAAACATGACCAAAAAGAAAGAATTCATCTTCACAAAAAGAAAGTCCTGCCTCTACATAAATCACGGCATCACCACAGGCATAAAAAACATGGCATCCATGGCAACCATGGAAACCATGGCTTGAGAGAGACTGGTCATGATGAAAACTGAGTAGACATGTTTTGAAAGAGACGGTCAATTATATAATGGTCATTCTATTGCAGAAAGCATTTTTACAGAAACATCCATTATTTTGTAAAAATAAACAAGTAAACACAGTTATATTTTACAAAGTAAAGTAGTTTTAATAGTGTCATAAAACCCAAACCAAAGTAATTTTCACATTGGTCAATAACAACAAACATACAAAATGCACATGACCAAGCACTAGTCTGCCTTGTAGTTGTCAGTTGGGGTGGCCGAGCAATGCTCCCTCCCCTAAAGAAAGCGTAACTTGCATCCCCACCCGAAAACATGGCTGCAAAGGAGACTAACTAAGTACTGGAAGATGCATGTGACCTTGTCGCAATCATGTTAGCAAACTGTTTTGTATCGGATTGTTTGGAATGAGTAGTGGTGAAGGTTTTGTGAACGAATCATAGAACACAGTTAAACAGAACTTTCCACAGTGTATTATTCAGACCGTTTTATAAGCTTCCTTGTTCTTATTACTTTAATAATTAGCTCCCCCGGTAGCAGATCCTTGCTCCACTATGGAATTTGAAGCTAATAAACAACAAAGGCCAATCAAGAATAACAACCTTTTTGTTTTATAAATATTCAGCAATAGTTAGCCACTGCTTTACCATACACTTACTTTTATTGTTTAGTGTAAATTTGTACCATTGTTGATATCCTGAGTGCCAATTTACTTGAGGTTATAGCTGTTAGTGATTAGTGGTAGGCTTTATGTGAAAAGACTTTGCGGTAAACTGATTTCATAGTCATGGAGAGAAAATTTAAAGACTCTTGAAAAAATCCAAAAAATAGAAAAATTGTTTAATTTAAAATCCATTTTAAGTTGTAAGTTAGCCATTTAAATCAAAATATATTATTTCCAAACTGTAAAAACAAAAATATAACAAACAATAAATTGCTCTGTTTTGTCAGTTAAAGTGTTTGTGTTCTTTTGTTCCTATTTTTTTTCATCCTTTGTCTGGTAATCATTCAATTTCTCAAAATTACACAGTTTTCAAATCTAAGTAGAACATATACAACTTACGAAAATAGTGAATTTTCTCTTTAATCATATTTTTCTTAATTTTTTTTCCTTTGTTTCTAAGGCTTTCAATAAATGAACCATGTTATTATTGGGTTTATGGTTTCGTGTTGTGGATTAGAATTTGACACTAAGACCCACCTTTCACACCAATTCCAATAAATACTGTAGCTTATTTATAATGCATACACAACATACTTTATAGACACACAGACAGACTGTAAGGTTTGTTTTTGTCCTTTTTTTTCCTCCAACACTTTACAATAAACTCAAGATATAAAAATATAAAATTTCTAATAATTTATAAACAACCTCAAGAGGTTTTGTTTTTCAATACATAGGAACTAATCTGACTTCTGTTCCATTGTATATTTTATAACTATAATTAATCTTGAACAATCTTGTACTTTTTTCACATAATGACTATTACAAGTGCTAACAACCAGGAAACCTCTAGACTGAAAACCTTCTGAAAGTAAAGAAAAGCAGTCCACTACTACCAAACAAACACTTGAGTCAGTGAACCACAGGGCTGGCAAAAGCAATGGAGTATAGGAGACGAGGGTTATAGTTGCCCCTCTTCCAGTTCCCCTTTGACCTGCTTCACTGGCTGACCATCTATCTAACTACTAGACTCATTCACTGCTGAAGAGTTGATCTTTCTGCATTCATGTTGGTTGTTTGAACAAGATCACTGATAGCCTGTGTAGCTGGCACGATTCACGAGTGAGTGAACTTTGAGCTCTGGCAACGAAGCTGTGTTGCGAGCTGAGAAGCTGCGATCACCAATCCCTTTGCTCAAAAGCACTCCTGCACGAAATTCTGCCAGCTATGCAGGGTTCTACTCCAAGAAAGCTTGCTAGCAGGCTGAATCACTGATTAAAAGAAAAATTTGTTTAAACTTTTGGTCTCTTTATGACAACTTCTAATTTTCTTCACCTGTCGATAGCCTGCCCCAGTCCCAGAAACTCTATTCACCCCATGGTAAATATCCAGGGCTGTCAATAAGGGCCATAACCCGTAACACCTGTTATGGCTGAGTATGTTTGATGGACCCTTGATGTTACGGGTGAACTGGCCTGCAGTTGATACAATTCACCCATAAAGTAGCAAGTTTGCTATGGGTGTGAAGATCAAGGCTACAGGTGAACTAAAACTCAAGGACAGTCCTGAATATCATTATTGGGCTAGTAATGCATTCTCCAAGGACTCTAACAATTTTAATTTACTAACTACATTCCATTTTCTACTAAAACCAATGATATGTTGCTAATATTAAAAGTCTTTCCTCTCCAATGCTACAAAAGTTGACGTTGTAGTGATAATTTGGATCCTCAGTCACATTTGTTCATTTGTAAAAATAGGCAATGCAACTTGACGACCTCTAATCAAAAAATGGAACTCATCTGTTGTTATCTTCTACTTCTTTTACTGCTTGGCTGCATGGAGAAAGGATCATCTGGGTCATCTGAGTAATCGCTTTCATTCTACAAGAAAAAAGTACACCTTACAGTAATTTTGAACATAGATAAAAGGTCGAGTCTGCATAGGAGCCAAGAAGCCTATCAGGGGAGATATAATCCTGTAACATGAAGCCAAAAAAAGAAAAATTACTAAAAAATAAAAAAAATAAAAATAAAAAAACATGAAGCCACTAGGAGTATTTCTACTCCCTCCTGGATAGGACGTTTCCCACAGCATTAAGTTTGCTGGTACCCATTTATACACCTGGGTGCAAGTGACTCACCCAAGAACACAACACAAGCTCCCCAGCCAGGGCTTGAACCCGGACTGCTCAATCAGGAGAAGAGAACGCTAACCATGAGGCCACCATGAGTGCCTTCTACAACATGAACACGGTAGGATCTTATCCTGTCTAGTGAAATTCCTGACAAAAGCCACTTAAAGAAATATTGCATATTGCTAATTGCACCTGTTCAGTACACATTTTGCAAGACATACCTGATCATTCTGAGTGTTTACAACAGATCTTTTGCTTCTGGCTCCCGTCACCCTTAGGGATGTTGGCCTATATAACAGAAAAATGGTTTCAATTTATTATAAATATTAAGAAATTAATGGAAAAACGTCACCAAATTCATGCTTGTTCTGGTATCTCCATCGAAAGTGTTGCCATGGTTACCATGGATGGATGGAAGGGTGTGTGGATTGATGGATGGAGTGAAGAAGGACCATTATTTGCTTCGTTCAGGTGCGGAGTCAGTGATAGGCGTGAGTGGTACATCTTAGCCACAATAAAACAACAGAATGAAAACACTTACTGTGTAGTTTTTGTCTTTTGTTTTACTGAAGATGACAAAGGAATGTTGAATTCATCATCGTCATCGTCATCAGAAATTATTTCCTGGAAGCAAAAGAGAAACATTGATTGAACAAAGAATTGGTAAGAGAATCCAGCCACTAGTAGCAAACAAAATTCAAATAAAAAGACAGAAAATGCGCAAAGGCAGAAACTTGTCTAATCCTTTGACCTGTGCAAGAGGTGTCAGCAAAGATGGCACTTCCCTACCCCTTTCCTCCGTAACCCTTCCCAACCAAAACAACAAACCTGCAGGCATCAAAGGGATTTTCAAGGCCATAATGGGCCAGAGTCCTTCTACTATGTGGACTAAAGTGTACATTAAGAAATAAAAAAATGACTGATTGATTGATTGATTGATTGATTGATTGATTGATTAATTGACAAAACCTTTCCTATGAAAATGAGTTTGATCCGCATGAAAATGAACCTGTATGCTGAAGGCAGAACACATGAAACTGAAACTGAGGCAAAAACCCCCAGATCTACTTGCATAATTGTTTTCACCACACGTGTGTGTGTGATAAAAGTTAGAACAATTTTATTACCTGTTCCTTGCTTGGTTGACGTCTTTTCTTGGATGCTGAGCTGAATGCTTAAAGATCACAAGTCATAGTTAAAAAACAGTTAGTATAAATACAATAACATACACGCCCAAACAGTTGAACATCATTGTTCACAACATTGATTTTCATAGTGATAGCAAATTCATGTCAACAAGGTATTATTATTGATTTTCTTTACAGTGGTAAGAATTGTAAAGTACATAACTTCCTAACCTCAAGTTCCCTCCAATCTATTTCTTCATTGTCAAGGTATATTTCTTTCAGTCAAGCCAAAAGCTCAAGTGATCATTTTCAAATTAACTTTTGACACCGAACAGATTGGCCAATCAGGGTGTTTGTTAAGGGCTGTAACCCAGCTGTTAAAGCTGAGCAGACTAATGGGCCCTTGATTGGGCATAAGGGTCAAGACAACAGCTTTACAAGGCAACAAGGCTTACTTACAATCCATGATAGTCCTTGAAGTGTTGGCAGCTGCTTGTACTGCCCCCCTTCCTTGGTCACGCCCACCTCTTCCTCTCCCTCTGCCTCTTCCTCTTCCTCCCCCTGTACCTCTTGTGGACATGTTAGCAGCATCACCCTTGCCTTGTTTCCCTAAGACATGAAGTTGAGGTCTGATGAAGAGTATTTTTATGTGCAGAGTGGGCCAGCTGGCCTGGCTGGCATTTATCATACCAGCGCCTTTTTCTTACTCTAGGGAACTAAGGGATGTAATGTAGCCAAATGTATTCACTTAGCCTGACTAAAATATCAAGTGAATGTCGTCCAGATGGATCATCTCCACCAAAGGCATCCTCGGTCAAGTGTTGATTGACACCCTTGATTGACACTCAATTGACATCTCAATCAACACTTGATTGACCTCTCCATTGAAACTCAGTCAACGTTCGATCAACATCTCATTCAACAGTCGGCCGGTTGAGAGTTGACTAATTTTCACAGACACACCATCAAGTGTCGATCTATACATATAAGTCAGTCGACACTCTGCCGACTATTGACTGACTGTTGATCAGGTGTCAATCGAGATGTCGATCGAGATGTCAATGGAGTGTTGATCGATGGTCACTTGAGAGTATCAATCGATGCTCGACTGCAGATGCCTTTAGTATACATGATCAGTCTAGATTAACATAGGATATTGGTACATGTGCCACAAGCATAATTGAAAGGCCGCGGGCAAGAACGTCCTCAAGATTTTTTGGCCATTTTTGAAAGTGCTCAAAAATAGCTGAACTTTGGCATTTGGGCTTTGTTTCACCTGAGAAACATTGCTCTGAAGTTTTTGTTTTGCTGGTTTACTCTTTGTTTTCGAGCAATAACCTATGCAAAAAACTCAGTTTTCCTAGCTGCATCTTTTGGAGACTTTTTGTTGAAGAAAAAACAATTTTTGAGTTTTTGATATGAAGTTCAAAAAGAAGGCTACCATTTTTTTCTTTACCTTTGCTAGTGCTTGGCCCAGCTGTTCCATCCTCATCGTCACTCCCACTCATATCAACATCTTTATTTTTGTTATTTGGTTGGTTGGCACGTGACTCCTCCAGGACCTAACATTTAACATGGGCACAACTTTTATTTTACGTTCTCCTCAGTTTCTCTTTTGGCAACTGATTTAAACTGATTGAGAAATCATTAACGCAACTGTTGTAACTTGTAACATTATTATTACTTTTAACAGCTTATGAATAGCTGTATGTTTATTAACCTTATTGGAGTCCTGTTATTAACATTCATGACGTCGCAACCAATCAGATGGTAGACTGAACAAAATGGATATAAGGTTTATACATCACCAGGCTGATTGACATAATAACAATCCAATGTCACATAGCTATGTGACATAATAGCAAATTATCCACAAAAAATCTGACCAGAGTGTTCATGTTTTTCAGATTGCACTGTGAATTGATTCTACCTTTTTTATATCTTCCGCATCATTGTCTTCATTTTCTTCTTCGTTCTGTCGTACTTCTTCTGTATGTTTTAGTACTTCAACCTCAATATTGCCCTCATGAATATTTCGACGTTTCTTCAAGTGTTCCTGTGCTTGATTTAACTGCCACTTAACCAATGTAGATATAGCTTCTTTTTCATCTTTCTCAACAAATTCACGCAGGGCCTGAGCCATTCTCCCCTCTGTTAAAATGCGTAACTCCAAAGCCTTAAATGATAAAAAAAAATGATAAAAAAATGATACTGTCAACATGTTGAATCAGGTTTACTAAGGGCATATGTAGTAGAGTGTTGATGAATACCTGCAATCAATATCCTTGATCGACCCTCAATCGACACTCAGTTGATACTTCATTAACACTCCATTAACACCTCGGCTGACACTCAATTGACATCTCTGTCGACGGTCAGTTGAGAGTCAAATGATTTTCATTTGATGTACATGAGTTGGTTGACACTCAGCTGACTATCGACCAACTGTTGATCAAGTGTTGATCAAGTGTCAATCAAAATGTCAATTGAGTGTCAACCAAGTATCACAGGGATGTCGATCCATTGTCGATGGAGATGTCAATCGAGTGTTGATCACAGGTCCATCAAGGGTATCAGTAGACACTCAACTGTGGATGCCTTTAGTACACATGATTCAACCCATCTACATCTACTTGTAAACTATCAAAAGGATTAACCCATCACTGTAGATATAAAATGAAAAAAAAAAAAAGAAATAACATCACTTAATCTCCATTGGGTTAAAAGAGAGGAGATTGGCCCTAAATGCCTAAAGCAATACTCTGTTGTTGGTCGATCATTTCAGCAAGAAGTGAGCTTCACTCAGGTATAGTTTTTGCATTAAAGATGGATTAGTAAGAATTGCTTGCAGGGGTTAAATATGTGAATTTCATGGTACTGTCTTGTTGTTCTCTGCTTGGGTTTAACATATTCAGGAATCTGCAGGACTATTTTCCCATAATATTTGACAGCTTTAGACCCGGGGTAAGTCTGTGCCAGGGAGCGCCACTGTTGCTCGTTAAGAGATGGGTCAGAGACCCTGATGTGGGATCATAACAATGTTAAACAAAACAAGTGGCCCTCTACTTACAGCTAGCCTGATTCTCAGATAGTCCGAGGTTGCTTGCTCTGAGTGAGTGCAAGTGACCTCAGACCATTCGAGAATCAGGCTAGCTCACAGCCACATGCAAACTCTATTAATATCTTGTCCACGTATGAGAGGTTTAACTACAGCTCACAAAAAAGCATTATGGCTCAAAGATAATAAACTACACTTTTGACACTTTTGACAGAAAGACATAGAAATAGATTAGAGTTTATTGTGAATACTAGAGAGTTTAAGCATGACGTTTACAGCAGACAACAAAGGCAAAGATTACCTCTGAATTTGTGTTCTTTTCTTCTGATCCTTAACTAAATCACACAAAATAGAAAATGTCTCCCACTGTTCACCGCAAACACAAATATTTTCACTCTACTATAATAGACAGCTGAAGACAAACAGTAAAAGTTTTATTTTTGCCGTTTGCCATTTGATGTAAATATGTTATGCTTAATCTCTCTACTTACATTTTCCTTTGACATCAGATGTTCTTTGATCAAATCTTCCATTCTTATCGTGTCCAGTACCTCAGGACGAAGGTGAGGGACTTGAATGTCTTCTTGAGTCTTTTTATCTGTTGAGACAAAATACGCATAAAACACTAATTTAAACTCAATCACACTATCACGTTTTGGATTTTGGTTGTCAGTTAAGCTGACATAATTAGCTGTTTGTACACTGAAGAGCAAAAAAACATTAAACTGAGCTGTATCATTATTAACCTTTTCTGCCTTGTTTCCTTCCCCTGTAAAAAAGTAAAATATCTTTTGGATTGGCCACTATGTCAACAAACTGTTGTCCAAATCTTCGGATGTTAAATGCTGTGAATCCATCACTGTAATCCACCTGCCAATATGAAAATGGAAACAATATAAATTAATTAGAAATGATACTTTTTATCTCATGAATTTCTTGTCTGTATTGACCCCATTAGCAAACCATGCATATGCAGCCTAACCAGCGATAAAAAAAAAAAAATTAATAAAAAAGAATAAAAGATGTTCACTTGGTGAACTTTGTCTCTAAAAATGGGTTTAGAAGAAAACAGTGTAACTTGCTGATTGCGTCTACATAAATACTTAAAAAATTGAAAGAGTAAAAAGCTGTTTTGGTGAAATCTGAGAGGAATGAAGTGAAATATGCAATATAAGAGTGGCGATTGTTTACAGAGCATTCACTTCTAAAGGAAGCCTTAAAATAATACTGCAGTAATTCAGCAAACAACCCACCCGTATCCTAATGAGGGGCTTGTCAGGTTGTCGAGGATTACCAGTGTGCTCACGTTCAGCCTTTTCAATCAACTGCTCCACCTACACGAAGCAGTAAACAGAGCAATACAGATGTCAGAATTTTGTGCTGCTTTATCTTTAATTCCCCTCAAAATTAAATAATTTCCCTTGGATATACTTTTTTCAGTCACCCAAAGCCCGTCATCTCAAAATACTTTTCGTTTTCCTTTAAAGTTCAATATTGTTGAGCTCAGAACAGGAGAACAAGAGAACAAGATACTGCATACTGAAAGGATAATCTGAAATGATGCTGTCCACCTTTAAGGGACTAGCACTGCATTAAAAGGCAGGAACATTACACCTGTACTCCTAGACAATAATTATTCATAGTTACATGCTGAGAATCGTGAGCCTGCGATAAGCTTGTGAGAACTTAACACCTACCTTATCTACCAGGAAGGCCATCATGACATCCTCCTGAGTAGGGTCAATGTCGGTGTCCTTTAGAACCACATCTTCCATATAAAAAGGGCGCACAGTATTAAGTTTAACCTTGGTAATTTTGAAGAGTTTGTTCTCTTTTATTTCAAGAATTCCTACATGTCTGGGAACAAAAATAATGTTATAAATTAAAGCATTTTACTTTCACAGACAATTTTTTTTAACCGTTACAGTGATAAGAGGGTAATTAACATTATGACAACAATGCAACAGCATACAATGACAATGATAATGATGATGATGATGATGAAACAAATAACCATGGTGACCAATTTTTGTAACTACTGCAGCTATACACGTAACCATCATGCATATTATTAGTTACAGTGATAAAAATTAGTTGTGCGTGATACAAACGGTTGAATGAATGAGATGAATGAAACTTTATTGCACACTCCCAAAAGTGGGTTTTTTCAGTGAACAGTACAAACACAGTAAAAATACAATAAAAATACCATAAAAATACAATGAATTAAAAAGTGTAACACTTATTGTTTCAAAACTCGTCATGCATCTTTGCTTTAAGATTTTTCTTAAAGTTTACTGAACCTTTGCATGGTTTTAAATCTTTATCTAATGAATTCCATAAGTTTGCTATCCTTTATTGAAATGTCCTCTGCCCAGCAGCGGTTTTACATAATGGACTGTTAAGTTGTTGGGAGTTTCTTGTTTAGCAATTGCATTTTCCAAGAATTCTATACTCACTTAGGTTTCGATTCTCCTTCAGAGAGGGAAGTGGCAACACTTGAGCCTGGCTGGCTGATGTAAAATGGCAGGTTTGGGTCCTCAGCATTCTTGGGGTCTATAATACACTCATGTTCATGTCCCCATATTATAAGATCAAGAAAATCATCCAGGAACTTTTCTGGAATGTAGTTTGTTAAACCATGCTTTGACCTGACAAAAAAAACAAATGATACAATGACCACAAAGATTATCATCATGTACACTTCATTTCTTGGACTCCCTTTGGAATCAGAATAATCTGGCCATTTAACATATTATCTGGACCTTTATTTATAGCCTAATGAGGGCAAAAAAAACTGCAATTCCAACAGGGCTTGAAAAAAGTGCTGTCCAGTTGTCTAGGACAAGTAGATTTACCTGCTGGGCAAGTAACTTTTCATTCTCAACTACCTGATGGGCAAAGGCCCAGGCAAGTTGTCTGCCAACTAAATGAGAAAAAAGTAAGCTAAGTCTTGCCCAGGGAAGGCAAAATTTGAGAGCTCCTTGTCTGAAGGGCGAGCTGGAATTCAAGTTTTTTCAAGCCTTGTTCTAATAGTAACTGTTTCACTATAAAATATATGAATCTTACTAACATCAAGATACCTGTTCTGATGTAGAACAAAGACATTAAACCAAGATTCAGGATCTTCCTTGGGCCTCAGCATCTTGACATTTTGATTCAGAAAGGTTCTATGAAGACGTTCATCTCTGATGGATCCTAAACCATACAGTGCTAACTTAGTTCCACCCTTCTGAATCAAGATGGGTGACACAGTGATGTCATCAATTGATGGAGCTCTACCAAAGTAATTGACAAACCCACACACACTAAGCAGGTCTAGAGCACAAAGGTTCCCATCCTAAGCAAGAAAATTAATATGTTATGTCTTGCTAGTCCTCTCACCAAATAAACTAATTTTCTGAAACAAATTTTCAGCCTAGTTATGACTGCTAGACTGTATGAAACTACCACTTTCCACAGGCAGATCTGGAACAAAGAACCAGGAGGGACCTACAAAGTTGCAAGGCCTACAAAGTTGAAATTCTCTGCCCACTCCTGCCTTTTTTTTTGAAAAAAAAAGAAGACCTATTAATTTCCATTCAAGCGCCTCCTCCTGTGTCCCTACTGGAGGATGAGAGATCTTGAAAACACTAATGTTGATGATGTTCCGTGGGCTTATTTGCTGCTAACAATGACTGTATTGAGATGTCTTTATACAGTGTCAAGGGTTTCATTAGGGTTTTCATTAGCAGGGGTGTCATTAGCAGAAGGGTAACTGGTTTTCAAAGAAAGGCAAAACTATTTGAACTGAACTTCTTTATAAGAAAACATTTCTCTAGATGGTCAAACCAGCCAGGCGAAATATCATCCTCACAGCCGGTCAATCTGCCAGGTGCCTGGCCCTTGATGAAACTACTGCAGTGTTAGTAAAAAATCTGCCATGTGGATAAATATGCATTGTATTTGTTCTTATGGACATGTTTTCATGATACTATCTCACCCCAGCAGGATCATCATGATTGCCATGAATAGAGAACACTGGGATTGATATGTTGTAATTGGGATCCTCATAATTTACCACAGGAAACCTGAGAAATAAAGATATCAAAAATCCAATACAATACCAAACCTTAATATTTGGCTGTTCATGAGCAGTTTGTTAACCTCTTCACTTGTGATTAATAGAAAAATCTAAATTTCAAAATCCTAATTAACAACAAAATCTACAGTTTACTCCCGGGAGAGTTCATTCCATGTTACACACTGAAGTAGGATAGGAGGGTGGGAATCAAGGAGCAAAAGTAAAGTGGTAGGAAGTCCACAGGAGGTGGGAGAGGGATGGCCCGAAGAGTGATTGCCAAAGTGGCAGGAACCAGGAGAGTGAGCCAAATGTCCCAGGAAACACAGACCCAATAATTGATGCCCTTTTTCCTCCCTTCACCCCCAACCTCACTCACTATATCAGAAAATGAAGGTCTCCCTAGATTTCTTTCATATTTTTCTTGTAACCTTTAGTCTGACCTGGAATTGGAAAAGTTCACAGACTGATCACTGAGAAATTCCAGCTGGCAAGGCTTGTCACCCAGACAGTATTTTCTGAACAATGACATGGTACCATGCATAGTTTTTCGAGATGGTTTGTTTTCATGGAAAAGGTCTCCTCCAAGTAAAATAAAATCCACCTATTGATAAGAAAAGAAAACACAAATGAAGTGATCTTACATGTATTACAGTTTTTCCCTACAATATTATTTCACTGTCCTAGTGGTAAATGATGAATTCCTTTATAAGATGAGAAAACTAGTTTGGGTACACTTTCCTAATGCACCATCATGTTTGTAAACTGGGGATACTTTTGTATAAATAATTGTGTTTTACATTGTGGATTTCTACCCTCGTAGTATCCGAGAGGTAAAATTGGAGTTATGCAGTGTTGCACATATTCTTCAGAATTTCACTGAATGCTCAGACAGGCTTATATCATAAAGACTTACGTTCCGCTCTTTAGCTATTTGTAGTATTTCCTCGAATGTTACCAGTGAATCATTCCCTCGAACCTGATCTTTTTCCATATACCCAAGATGGCAGTCTGATGCTAAAAATGGATGCAATGATTTATGGTAATTAGCGCGTAATTAGTGGTTCAATTTCACAAATTATGATAGATTAATGAAGCAGAATAGTACGCGCGTCACTGTTAAGTCTGACAACTACAGTTTGGCAACGGAGAAGAAAGATATACCCACCAACAAGAATGGAAATCGTGTTTGCAGCTTCGTTCTCTCCTTGCCTGCTAATAAAGCAAACACAAAGTAAACTCAGGTAATCTGGGCCAATAAAGAAAACCAAAAATACTGAAAAAGTTCATACTCGACCGCCATGTTGAATTCCCGCTATTTTGTGGAAGTCCGCTGACTCAGGATTGGTGTCGTCTTCGGTTTGTCCTCGTTTTTTTCTTGTTTTGAGTTGTTTAGCAGCGTTAAATTACTTTTGACAAGCCAATAAGCTTTCTGAAGGTCAAGAAAGGATTTATGAACATTTACGCAAATAAATCTCTTATAGTTCGCTTCATCTCATGATATCCTTTCTATTGCTCAAAACACGTCAAGACTTCGGAAGGCGTCGCCATTACTTCGGATTGTTTCGTCACCGTTGCCATTGGCTAACAACATTGAACAAACTTCGTTGGGGGCCCCCTAAACGGCACATGCCTGCAGTAGCAAGCGCCATTGTGAATTTTGAGTGTCATTTGCCTTTGGTTCTTTTCCCGTTGGTTGAAACGGTGGTTGTCGTACCTTGAACTATTTGATCGGTGGTCTGGCATCCTCTGCAGGAACTCCTGAAGCGACAAGCAAATAATTTGGCCCTAAATGACCGGAGAAACGTGCAGTTTCAGGACCATTTCCACAAATCATTTTACGGCGTAAGGTGGCTTGAAAGCAACTCTCCATGTTGAATATAAGCTGACGACGGAGATGTAATGGTCCGGTGATCCTTCGGGTTCATCTACATCAGAAATTTTACAATCATGAGCGGCAGACCTAGAACGACGTCGCTTGCCGAATCTAAGTCACATCCGCCTAATTTTGGAGGAGTAAAAATAAGTCGTGAGTATACACTTTGTATCACATAACCCAATATTCAAGGTGTTTGGGGGTATAAAACCGCCAGTATTCGTACCTGAAAAGTGTAATGAAATTCTTTGGGGCCCATTTCTAGTTTAACTTTTCGTTTTGTAGGCGATAAAGATGGAAGCAAAGTCACAACAGTCGTAGCAACAACAGGTTCATTGCCTGATCGGACGCAAGAGATCAGTTATACTGACACGAAAGTTATTGGGAATGGCTCTTTTGGAGTTGTGTATCAAGCCAGGATGTGCGATTCCACCGAGCTTGTGGCGATAAAGAAAGTATTACAAGACAAACGATTTAAGGTAAATGTAGTTTCGTTTGTTGCCTTGTCACCGCACGACATATATACCCGGATATTTCCTACGTTATTCGCCGTCATAAAAATTAAAATGCCGAAAATTCATCATCGATAATGGCAACATTTTTTTTTTTCGTTTCAGAATCGCGAGTTGCAAATAATGAGAAAATTAGACCACTGCAATATCGTCAGATTACGATGGTTCTTTTATTCCAGTGGAGAGAAGGTTAGTAATTCTTTTTTAATATTGTGCAAGACAGTGTGTTGTTTTTTCGGGCGAGATATTCAAGCTTGAATATCTTGCACCATTGAAATGTAGCCGGGTCTACCGGTTATGTCGTGTTGTTTGCCGTACGTTGGTATTAAATTTAGCCTCCTACGTGGGAGTAAGGACACTGATTGTTTTAATTCACTAAAACTAGCATTCTATTCAAAGTAGTTTTAACATATTAGAAAACTGGACAACGGACGATATCATTGTGTAAACGACACGAAGGCAAGAGCGAACAAAGCGTCATTTGAAATTTTTACTTTTTTAAAAATGTACCCTCCCTCGAGGCGAAAACAAGTTTGCTTTTTTTCAAAACCACGCTTCTTTTACCTTTAAGGCACGGCAAGCTTTCAATATTTCTCTGCTGCGTTATTTCATCTTTTAGATTTTTCTCACTTCATATTTTCTCGAATAATCTGTTTACATTTGAATCATACTCTCTAATTTTTCTCACCCGAGTATCGTCCGTTTCTTCACTATTTCTTTTTTTTTTTGGCAAGCGTGATCTTGAACAAGGATTTGTCTGAAAAATATCATCGTCTTCACAACTGTATTCCTGCCACCAATTGCCTGTTTATAACTTTGTCACGGATGGGTTTGCAGTTATATTTCCTGTACAACACCTGTTTGATTGAATTTTAATTTAAAGGTTTATGAAAGATGTCCTTTGGGTCAGGTCTGTGTAGTTTTCGTTCATGTTGATTTTAATATTTCAGAGTCTGATCAGTGCAAACGTTTTATGGTGAATTTTTGAAAAGGAGTTTTTAGAAAATATTGTTGTTTTAATTTACAAATTGAAACTGAAGGAAATTCAGAGAGAGAGAAAACTTTGAATTTGGTTTTAAATTGAACTTTATATTCAAAAATTATGTAGGCATTGTGAGATGTCACATTTTTCCAACCCTTAGTACACTGTTTTTATATCAATTCCCTCAACCAGGAACAACAGCTCTTGCTGTTCGGTAGCCTAATACACATTTGCGTAGATAATATTCCATGAGCTTAGCCCAGAAGTGTTCAGCTTAAAATGCAATTGAATGAATTTTTTATCCACTGTAATACCAATTTGGTTTTTAAATGCCAGCATAAATGTAAATGTTTGTTTGCCTTCAATATCATTTTGTCCATGGAGTATACCTGCAAAGTTATACCCAGCAGTAAAATATAGTCCCTTTTATGTACTTTATTTAGGGAAATTTGTTCAAGAATGTACCAGACTACCTGTTAACATGAGAATGAGAACAAACAATGTAATGACCTTGATGTTTATGTCATAACAAGTTAAATACTCGTGTTCCTCTCAAGAAACAGAACATTCATGTTCAAACAGGCCATCTTAAGATTCTCAACGATCCTTTCATTGGGTATTTTTAACAAACAGTAATTCTGAATGTTCTCTTTTTTGGAGTTTAGGATAATTTACTCACTTTTGAAAAAGGAAAAAAAAATTGATGTTATTTGAAAAAAAAGTTGATGTTATTTGACAGCTATATGTAATTTGTCATAATCAAGGAGAATACCATCAGAAGTGTAGCTACTGTATGGGCTAAATGTCATTTTACATGCTATATATCACATTTCATCATGATTACATGTACGCTTTTAGAACAAAGGTAGAGACTCTCTCCTTCATATGCAACTTTCAACTTGCTAATACTTCTGTGTATTTCATGAAGCCCCTTGCTTTGATATCACTTTAGAGGTATGTTTGAGGTTAAATTTTGGTTATCGTTACATTTGAAAACCTTTTTGTTTGGTCTAGGTCAGGTACCTTAGCCCTTATTAGCTCTGATAGCATCTTCACTGAAGCAGGTGCCAGGGGATTTGAAAACATCCAAATGCAACATTGCAACCTGGGGGAAAGATATATAAAGAAGATTGTGGACTTCTTTTGAGAAACTGAATTCCCCATTTGTCCAGAAATGGAAAATTTCCCTTGGCTAAAAGGAGTAAACTTGTAATCACGGTGTCAAGGATCCATCACTCAGCACTTCATATAGAGTTGCTTGCTACCAAATTTGCGTAATGTGACATAATGTCACATCATCGATCTTCACACAAAATTGATATGAAAACAAGCTCACTTCCATGGAATCTTTGGATTTCAAGGAGTAATGCCCTAGTTGCGTTATTTAATCATGAAACATTTTCTGAACTCTAAGCTCTTGATTATTTCATGCTCTGTTCTGCAAGCAGTAGTGGTAAGATCGTATGGGAGCCCTGTTACTTTTCCTGGCAGACTTTCGTAACAAGCTTGACTTCTCTCCTGAAATAAATTTTCTATCTAAATATGAGGCACTTTCCCAGAATGATAGAAAATAACAAGTTCATGGTCATATTTCCCCTCTATTTTGCTTATTTTTTATGAGATTTTCAATTGCACTGAAATGACACACCCATGATAAATGCACAAAGCCCTTATCTGAATACCATTACTTAAGGTAATTCCTCTGAAATAAAAGTGACAATAGATTTTTCTTCAAACTTTGTCCACTGAATATTTGTCATATGATAACTTCAATTTTGAAATAAAAAAGGGAGGTGTCCATGCTCATTAAGGAGCAGTGAGGCATTGAAAATGCCCCATTTTGGCATTATTTAATGCTTATTATAAGAACGCATTCCCAGTAATTGTAACATCTTTGTGAGCCAGGACTCATAAGAACACGCATTAAACTACAGTCAATACATTGTGTCGGACACAAATAAACGTTTTAAGTTTGATTCAGACAGAAAGCTAAATCCTTGGTTAAAAATTTGAACCAAATTTCTTGACGTGGTTACCGACTGCCAAATAGAAAAGACCACCATGCATCTGCTATTTTTCTTATTTATTCAATTTTCAGCAATAGAAATTAGATCAGTCGTATCTCACGCAAAGCTTATGATTAGTTGATTACAATGAGTGGAAAAGAAAATTGGCGTGCCCATGCTCGTTGGTGAGCTAGAACCATTTTTCAACTGACAGAGCTCAATATCAAGGCAAATCCGTCGTGTTTTCAATGTGCGCGTGCGCGTGCACGAGCGCAAATGCAAATGTGAGGAATGACCTTAATCAAACTTGTCAGCATGCTAAAAATAAGCATACTATTGATCCCAGACATCCTTTGAAATGGCTTTTTTTCAGGTTGTTTCATGTACCGTTGGTTTCATTCACATGATTTAAAAAGTGATCACATGACAATAAACATCTTGACGCGGATGGTCAAAGTTTGCAGCACACCCGTGGCAGCACAGCGATTGCAAATTCCTCAAAAGTTCCAAGTTCAAGGCAAATCTTATCCATGTGATAGATTTTGCATCTGTTGAACTCTTCTCTGTAACATATCTTGGATTGCATCTTGTTAGAAAATGCGAAACTCAACAAACTTGCAAACAAACTGTGAAGCAACTTTCCCGATGACAGATTCACTCATCACACGATCATGAATTCATCATCACACCGTCACTTATTTTGAATCACGTGAATGAAACCAACAGGCCTGGAAAAAAAAGCCATTTCAAAGGATGTCTGGGATCAATAGTAGAGAACAGGTGAAGTCCTCGTTTGTTGAGAATCAACTCCTCTCGCACTTACTTTAGAATCTAACAAAATCACTTGTGCTGCTTGCCGCACGGAAGGTAATAATCTACGTTGTGCACGGGGCACATAGGACAGACTAACTAGTGCGAAGATCAAATGCAGCTGTTACTCAGTTACTAAGCTTTAAACAATTTGATGACTAACAGGAATGTGACTAATACATGTAGCCGGCTACTGGCTAATTTCCTTTTTATAAAGAGAGTACTTTTTAAAACTGGAAAAGTTGGCAAGGTTTGTTAGTAAGCCTGGTTAAGCCTTGAATGATTGTGATGATTTTTTTTGCTGTAGTCCCGTCTAATCATGCATTGAAGAAGCTTTCCATGTTCCTTTGAGACTTTCCCTTTAGCCAATAGCTAAAGGCAATGGCACTCGATGTGCAGAATAACACAATTGATTGCAAGTTTACCACTCTCTGTGCAGGAAATATTCCAGTAAAAAAATGTTCAGTTCAACCACTTTCGTTTGGTGTTATTATAGTACTTATAACTGTTATCTGCAATTGAATTTGTTTTCTTTGATGTCAGATTAAACATCAAGGATAATTTTTTGTCACAGTTAATTTAATGGGTTACTTAGCTCATCTCTGAGTGAAATTTACTTCTTTTGTTTCCACTGATCTTGTATTTAAATAACCTCATTTCACACTTCAACACAATAAAAATTTTAATAATAGTCTTAATTCTACATTAAACAGTTAACCCTGTAGGAAATAAGTAAATTTTTAAGTGTTGTTTCTTTTTTCCTTGTTGTTTTGATTTTTAGTGTGTTGATTTATCAAACCACTAAGGTTTCCAGCAGACTTGATTCACCACAACATATTACTTTGATTTTTGCTTTTGATTTTGTTAATAGTTCTGGATCTTAGATAAGGATATTTTTGTGGAAAATGCATCATTTCATGTAACTGATGTCTATGGAAGCATAATTGATTAGAAGTTATCTTATTGAGCAATTTGTTGAGGTAGACCAGATTGCTTTCCTTATCAGCTGGAAAAGTGTGAAACTTTCCACCTGCAAACAGCTTTTAGCCACATTTAGTTCTTGAGCATTTGCAAATGATAATAAGTGTCACTTTTTAGTGGTGCTGCATTCAACTGCTGTCAAGAGTTATCTGTACATTAAGGCCCTGTCCACACTACGCTGGAGGAATTTGATAATGGAGGCTTCACTCTGAAAACGCATGAAATGTCGGGAACATTTTAAAAAACGCAACAATCAGTGGTTATTTTGGATTTGTGTTTGAGGAAACCTCAGTTAGGGAAGTCACATGATTATCATGACACCATGGTCTTCGAAAAGCTCCGTTTTCAAAATATCTTCTGTTCTGTTCTGTTCACACAAAAACCAAAATCCGGCTTTTTCAAATTCCTCTGGTTTGATGAACGTTTTTGAAAAGCTCCATTTTCTTGACGGTTAGTGTGGACAGTAGGCCTAACTGTAGAAATTCACATATAGCTGTGTTGTCAAATTTCTCCTGGGTAGTGTGGATGCTGCCTAAACAAGTAAAATCACTTTGTATTTGCCAAATATTTAGCATTTATTACAAAATGTAGAACTGTTTCAAGATATTTCAATTTATGCAAACAGTTGTATCAAATTTAATGAACAAATCAAATAATGCATTGTTTTTCTTTTATTAACTTTTCAGAAAGAAGAAATCTATTTAAATTTGGTTCTTGATTTTGTTCCGGAAACTGTTTATAGAGTAGCTAGGCACTACAGTAAAGCAAAGCAAACCATTCCCATATTGTATATCAAGGTAAGTTGGGTAAAATTAAATAATATGATATAATTGTGGGTTTTATCCTACCAGTTCAGCATTGGAAATTTTTATTTTCAAACCTAATTGCCAACATTAGTGAGTTTTTATTTAAAGCTCTGCATCAGTTGAGCAGAAGTTTGTTTGAGGTAAATGATCAAATTCTCAAGTTATGAATAGCAAACACAAAATTAATATGAACATATTAAATAAGTTAAGTCTTGATGGATAAGAAATATTATATGCAACAATAGCTGTTAAATTAACGGTGATCTTTTTTTTTTCTCATGAGTAAAACTTTGACCAGAAAGGTGATCACTAGGCACGGTAGAATGTAAAAACAGTGGTGATACCTCTTGGTAAAAAAAAAAATTGTTTTGTGATGATCTGTTGGCTTATGTTAAATGTTTTCTCTGGGAATTTTCACCCCTTAACTTTTTTTATTATTATTATTATTTTGTGTTTTGTAATCAGCTCTACATGTATCAGATGTTTCGTTCCCTGGCTTATATCCACTCCGTTGGTATATGCCATCGTGACATCAAACCACAGAATTTACTTCTTGATCCAGAAACTGCTGTGCTGAAGTTGTGTGATTTTGGCAGGTAGGGGGGATGGTTGTGAGAACATTTTTAGTTTATTATTATGTACTTCCTGAAGCAAGGCTGTGGTCTAAAAAAAATTAAAAGGAGTCCGAAGGTTTCTAACCATGAAATCCTTGGGTGCCTGGCACAAAAGCATATAAGAATAAAATATGTTTTCCAGTTGCCCAAAGGCAAAAGTTAGTCACCTGTGGCACCCGGGCTCTTCTAGAGCACAGCTCTGTCCTGAAGGGAATGATTAGTTGTACCTAAGGTTACGATTAGTTGTACCTAAGCTAAACAACAAAAATAGGCCGTCATAATTTCAGTTTGGCTTCCAGTGGTTGTAACTGTTTTTATTTTCATGATCATTATCATTATTATCGTTATCGTTATCGTTACCATTATCATTATCATTATTAAACTTTAATTTTCCAGTTATCTTCAGTGTAGTTGCTGGCCATTTATGTAGACTTAAATGATAACCATGGCTCAGTGAATGTTATTCAATTGTATCTTTTTTTTTTACAGTGCCAAGGTGTTAGTGAAAGGAGAGCCAAATGTTTCCTACATATGTTCAAGATATTATCGTGCACCGGAACTCATATTTGGCGCCACTGACTACACACCCGATATTGGTTAGTGAACCCTCTCTCTTTTCCTTGTCTTTTAAAGACTGTGGTTAGATTCCTTTGAATAGACTTAAGCATGGCACTCGTACAAGTAGTAAGTAATAGATACAATAGAAGCAATAATATGTGACATTTCAAAAAGTAAATAACTAAACTTAATTTACATATAGGATCTTGCATGACTACTTTGCACAAACTTTTACTTATCATGTATTTTTTCATCAATGTGTTTGAGAGTTGATGGAACAAATGTCTTTTGTAATGAAGGCAAACTTTTCATCAGTTCAGTTTTTGGTTGCATTCATCATATGACAGTGAAGATACTGGTCACTTTGAGTAAATGATTTTTCTTTCATTGGATACCATTGTTGAATTTGTTTTTTGTTGTTGGTGGTGATTTAGATGTCTGGTCCGCTGGCTGTGTATTGGCAGAACTTCTTCTTGGACAGCCCATCTTTCCAGGTGCCAGTGGTGTGGATCAGCTTGTCGAAATAATTAAAGTCTTAGGTACTCCAACTAGGGAACAAATCAAGGAAATGAACCCACACTACACAGAGTTTAAATTTCCACAAATTAAGCCTCATCCTTGGAGCAAGGTAAAACTAAACAAAATGATATTCTTTGCCTTTCATGCTCAGTGTAAGCAGTTGAACCAGTCCAGTATATGACAAAAAGTCGTAAGCATATAGTTAAAAATGTGTTCAGCTATCAGGAAAATAAACTAAAAATGGTTGTTAGATCTTGTGCCGAATTGGAACATCTCTTTCGGTGTTCTTGTGAGAATTTTATGTTATATCTGGGCTTTATCTGCCTGTTTACTCACATTTTGATGCTTGAAATTCTATTCTCTGTTGGCTGGGTAGAGTTCTCAGTCATTTGTCCAGGGCTTGTGAACAGGAAAAGTTCTCGGGCATTAATATTTTGTCTTCTAGAAAATCAGCAGTCTGAGCTGATTTTAACCTTTGGTAAAGCTGTACTTTGAGAACAATTTGATTAAAGTCATTAGTCGAGTCAGCTTCTGCAGTAGATTAATATTTATTAAACACCATTTCAGTGAACTTTACTTTGGGATTGTAAGCAAAAGCAAATTTTTAATTACAGGTGTTCAGACCCAAGACTCCACCAGAAGCAATTAACCTGTGTAGTAGATTACTGGAGTACACACCGTCAACAAGGCTTATACCTGTGGAATCTTGTGCACACTGTTTCTTTGATGAACTCCGTGATCCTAATACAAAACTTCCAAATGGACGTGATCTACCCCCACTTTTTAATTTCACACCACAAGGTAATAAACCTCAATAAATACCATATTCATGTGTTTTCAGTCAAACCGTGTCATCAACAAATGTGTGGGTTTCCACTATTTCACACCAAATAAAACTGTAGTTTTGGAACTTGTTATCATAACTGGAAGGATTTTTGAAGTCAAGAGTCCTTTACCGTTTCTGTATTTCAACTTTGTTGGCTTTTTATTTGTGATAAACAAGGTGTAATACATATAATTGTAGTAGCTGGTGGTTGGTTTTGTTGTTGGAAGAGCATTCATACATAATTAGGTAATTCTAGTCCACCATGGCAAAATGTCAAACCAAGTTAGGTTAATGTTAATATTGTAGTGATGTGATGTGACCTCTAATGACAGGGTATGTGACATACGTGTACCTCTTCTAGCAACCACTTCTCTACAATTGCCAGAGTTTTTGTTGACTGTACTCTGATTTACGCACTTTACTCTTGCTGAAACTTCCTCGCAATGTCCATCTCTTAGTACTAACAATGGGGGAGTTATGCTCCGAAGAGGTCTGACTGTATTTTTAGTTTATTGACAATCGAGGTAAAGCAGCATCAGTTAATCATAGTAACCACATTGAATATAGTTACTCCTTTAATGATTTGTTTGCTCAGAGTTGAAAGTGCATTGGCTTTTGTTTCCATCATTGGTCTAATGAGCAGCATTGTAGTGCACGACATTCAATTTCTGTTTCAGCTAATTGTGTGTATTATAAATTTTTCTTCATATTCTTTTGACAGAACTCTCAGTCAAACCTTCACTAAATTCAACCCTCATTCCCCCTCATGTGCAGAGGAATTCTGGAGGGGCTGGTACTAGTGGCTCAGGAACCTCAACAAGTACGGGCCCTGCAGTTGTTGATGGAGCTGTGGCTTCAGTTTCCACACCTGGCTCCTGAATGAGAACTGTTAATAATAATATTAATATAAGTTTCTGTCCATAGGGCCTGCACTGGAGTTGATCCTTGTAAAAAGAGCACAAAATTGTTTTTGTTTTTTGTAAATAGAGTCGAAATCAAGTTGACAATGCAGATGTTTTGTGTGTATTTAGAGAGTGCACGAGGTTTTCCATTCTGTTTAAAGTCTTAACTTTTACTTTCTGAAACCCTTGTGCAAATAAATCATGCCTAATCAACTTGTGTAGGTTAGATCAAGTACAGTATTTAAAGGTGTTTGCAAGTAAAGCCAGTGATACAAATTAAAAAAAAAAGAACTTACGTACAGTTTCAATATGCTATTTATTTCACAAGGAATTTTAGGTATCCTTTCTTACATTTTTTGGGTTCTTTTTATCTGGGGCTGGCTTTGTTTGTATACTCCATTAAAGTTTGTGCTCTGTTTTTAGGAATTAAAGAAGGTGCTGTTTTATTTTGCAATGTATATGAATTCTTCCGAGACAACAGATTTTTAAGCACACCACACTGCAAAATGTGCATTTCAACAATGTTAATACACTTTTGTACTAAAATAGCGAGGCTCCGTACATTAGTAAGAAACAGTAATCAGTTATTGGGGAATTAAAATTTGAACAAATCCTGTAAAACATCAGTATGGTACTGGATACTGTATTTACACTGACAGTACCAAATATTTAAATAATGTAAAATAAGTTTCTTCATTCCTTATGCCAAAGGCCATTTCCCCACATGGCTGTAGAAAGAGTTCCATTTGTCATTTGAGTCTGTATAAAATTTTATGGGCTTGTAAATTTAAGCAATTTTATGTTTTTCTTCTTTTATGTGTAAAATTTATAAACTAATCTTGTACACATTCTTGTGAGTATTCTGCCAAGATAAAATATGAAAGTATTGCAGCTGTCAAGATTGAATCTTTTTTCTTCGTAAATCACTTCCCCCAAAAAAATCTGTACATTTTAATATCAATCATCAATACAGGTGGCATTTACAAAACGTTTCAAAATTTTATTTTTGTGGCTTCTTGTACTATGTGCAGCATTTTCAAGCAGCATTTTTGTGAAGCATGTTTGTGAAGCATGTTTGTGCAATGCAAGCTGCATGGGGTGACCAGAAAAAATTGTTTTGGTTTATCCTTGATAAAATCACCAATGACATAGAGTAACCAAAACAACAAAACAATGTAGAAGCAATAGCTGATTGTTACTCCAAAACGGCACTTCTTGATTTTACCTAACAGTTTGGTCATTTCGGGGCTGCTTAGACATACACAAACTTCAGCTTCCGGAGCTTATTTTTTTACAGAACTCAAAAGTCCTCAAACGGGAAAGGGAGGGAGAATTATCCTTGTACAGCTAGTAGATACTTGCTAGCAATGACCGCGCCCACCTGCCGGCACCTGCCTTGTCCGAGGCTCCCCTCCGTGAAGCGAACGCTCCCCATTTCACCTGTAGACTAAGAGTAGCCCCTCTTTTCGTGCGTGACGCGAGAACAAACCGCGAGAAAAAATGGCCGTGCGAATTCCCAGGGGCGAGATTTCACGCCGCCATTTTTTCCTCGCGGTTTATTTACGGTCTCGCTCGACGGACTAAGCGAAAGAGGGACCTCTCGTAGTCTACTTCACCAGCGAACCATCCGTGTGTTGCAACCGAGGCGGGTGTCACACAACGAAATGATAATCATATCCACGGGCAGCGTGACTTCCCGGAGCAAACCCAATCCTGTCGTGGCTGAAACTCTCCCCGGGAAAGTCTCTTTGCTTGTAGATAGTTTTTTCCCTTCGCTGCTGCGCCGTGGAAAAGAGAATGCCGTTCCCAAAATAGGTCACCAAAATATGTTCAGGCAACCTCGTCCCCAGGGTCTTCTCCTCGTCAATTTTCAAAATGGAGAAGACCCTGGTGCCAAAAATGCGGGGACTTCAGCAAGATGGTCGATGGCCAACAGCCAAAATGCCGATACAACTTTGGTTATCTGCGGTGTATCAGTGTTTCATTCAATGCATCGAGTTAGTGGAACATAAAGAACTGATTTCTTGGTCTCATAATGATATCAGATCCTTCCCCGCTGTGTTGTTGTGAATTCCGCAATCTTCATGGCCAGAGAACCCACATCCTTGCATTTTGCTGCGAGTGTGATGAACTGGACAACGCCGTCGACCAGTGTCTCAAAGGAAACCGAGTCCCGAGAGAGAAATTGAATGAAATTTCTACGGTGATATCTGATCGTATTCGCATCCCTTGGTTCAACGGCGCTATAAAAGTGGAGTTTGATGCTCTTGTCCCTGTCCTTTTTCTGGCAATTTCTCTGTACTTTGCTTGCTTTAGCTTCGTCTTCACCGTCCTTGTACTGGTTTACGTTCCTGTGTTTATCCTTATTTATTATGTCTACGTGTTAAACCAGCGGAAAAAAACTTGGTTCTTTGTAAGTTGGGGTTTAACATCTCTTGTTGGTATTTTTAGTCTCTATCTTCTGCATGTTTCTCCTTTCTACTCGTACCTCAATTCTATCGTCATTTCTCTTGGTTTCATTCTGGTGTTATTGTTATACTTGCGTGCAATATTTTCCAGAAGCCTCCTCAACGCTTACGCCTTGATTTCTAAACCACTCCTTCGAAACAATTCACATGTTAATGCAAGTAGTTACAAGGATCTGAACTGTTGTCTCTGTACTGAAGGACCCTTTACCAGGGCAAAGCATTGTAGGTAGGTTATCTCACATTATCTCAGTAAAATGGGAAGACCAAGGGGGGACTCTCCTATAAAAAGAACAGGGGTGCTCATCAGAAATTTTGAAAAAAAACGCTTAATTAAGAGGTACCAAGATCCTGGTGTGTGGGTGTGGCTTGAAATTGTTTCACCCCTAAGAGGTACCAATTCTGGGACAAAATTAAAAATCAGGTCGTAGCTCCTGTCATTTTTTTTTTTTTTTTTTTTTTTTTTTTTTCAGCTCGATATCCTAAAACGTACCACAAAAGCTCCCACTGTGGACCTTGTAAGGTTGAACACCCTAAGAGGTACCAAAATTGCATTTTTAACCCCTAAAAGGTACAACCAGCACCTCTGTCCTTTATATATAGGAGTCTCCCCTCCTGGGAGGGAAGACAGTAATCTACTTTGGCAAGAAAACTATGGCTGAGTATCAGGTGCCATCCTCCAAAGCTTACATCCTTGTCTGTACATTTTTTGGGAGACATTTTGTAAGTACAGTACTGTTCATCCCTTCTTTGTAAACACTGTGCTAGTCCATGGAACTTTTATGATAAATGTGCAGTACCTGAAGCCCTGGTTTCCAGGACACCTTTTATATCCTTTGGAAGTTGGCTTTAAGGTAGAGCTGAAAGATAGGTGAATAGTTAACAAAAGTAATTTGTTTACATATTTAGCTGTTCACCAAGTCTCCCAGATTTGCAGGAAAGTTCTAATTTTGGCTGATTTTTGGCCTTTTTCAAGGGAAAAATTTGGAATATTTGACACATTTTTGTGGCTGAATCAGAGGGGCTTTACTGTTAACAATGTTTTTTAGGGTCAAGAAGGTAAACTTGGCGATCTCCCAGATTTCAATTTTTTTTAGGTTGACGTCTGTGGTTCTGAGAGTTCACAATCTGCAGTAATTCTAGAGGAGATGCCTGGGGTCCAGATTACCCTCCCTCCGCCACCTCATGTTTGTAAAAAAGTATCCCTGATTGCTGATGGCTGAATATGCTGTCATGATTGTTTCTAATATTTGAGGCAGATATTTCTCAGTGATACCATACAGGGCAAAAAGTTCTTGCTCTCTATCTGAAATCACCCTGAGTTATTATATTATAGTTAATCAAAAGCAAATTAAATTGAATTTCATTTTTTACAAAAAACTGTGAATTATATTTTCTTCTCCTCTGGTAGGATTTGTGGCTACTGTGTTCCAAGATCAGACCATCACTGTGTTTGGTAAGTGATAAATGAGGATATTTTACACAGTAATGTGAATATATGAATTTTATTTTCGAGTGGATAAAACAATATTTTGAGAACAAGCATTGCAAGAGAATAAAATGTGTGGCTCAAACAAATACACAATGTTGTTTTAACATGAGAAAATAAAATTCCCATCTTCAACTAGCTACCATGTAATTTTTGTTTTATTATATAGGCAAACTGACTGTTTGCACAAAGAACTGTGAAAAAGCAGGAAATGTGGTCATCAATATCCTCACTAGTAAGGACATGGAAGACATGAAACTCAAGTTCCAGATGTAATTTTGTTTGAATTTTAAAAAAGTAGTGAATTTACAGTGAAACACTCCTACCTACGCAATAAGTAATTATAAATATCTTAAGTTACTAACCTCATCTTGTTGGTCCACACTGTAAATTGTGGATTCTCATTTTCTCCCCTTCAATTCATGGCCAGTGTGCTTCACACTTAAACCATAAATCAAAGAGAAAAAGTCTCAGTCCATAACTTACAGTACAGACCTTTTACTCATTCAGTAACAGGTATATACTAGTCTTTTTGCTTAAGTCTATGAGAGGCTTCTGATATGAAATAGCAAGATGCAATATGTGCTGGAAAAACATGGGCACCAGAAAATGGAAATTGTCTTTCCCAAGTCAAGTGGGTACCAGAAGACATTTCTTATGTCCTAGTGCCCATGCATTTGTTCTTCAGGAATTTCAAAGAAAAAGAGAGATCAGTCTTGGTCATTACAGTAGTTTATGTTATACCACTGCCCTGTAAAGATGATATCCAGTCCATACTGCGCACTCTCAATAGTTTGTTTACGTTTTTTTTGTTTCATGTAAGACATCACAAAATGTAACATTTTGCAACTACTGACATGAAGTACATGTAAATTCAAAGTTTCATGTCAACTGCCATTATGGTAAATCTAACTCTTGCCACATGAACTCAACTCTTACATGTAAGCTCTTTAGATTTTGATTGTTCAAATTAAAATACTGGAACCCACGTAGCAGAAGAGTTCAGTCAAAGACTATCAGGTGCTCACTATAAAAAAAATTATGCATCACAGTGTAAAGAGGTTTTGATTTTACAGTTATTTTCTTTTTTTCTGAATGAATGCAGGACAAACAGTTGCATTGGACAGCACAATCACCGTTCATTCCTTGCAGCTATCACGATATTCATCGTAACAGGACTTTGGGGAATTTATCTTTCTTTCCTCACTGTTTGTACATCTCTGGACAGTAGTGTTCTCTATATGGATTGTTCAAATGTCTATTCAGATTCTAGGTAGGTTTTCTTTCACATCATGTTATGTGACTGTTACAATAGCATGTTGTCATCTTTGTAATTTACCCATTATAAGCCTTGTGAAACTTGATCTTGTTTCTCTGAAGTGCACAAATCTCAAACCGTGAAGTGTAAAGGTAACTTAATTAAAGGAGCTCAGTCACAGTATATTGAGTTACTTTGGCAAACACACAAAATTACTTTTATAATACTGAAGGAAACCTGAAAATAATAGTTCACTGAGATAGAAAAACACTAAAGAGAAAATAATAAACCATAAAGGAACAAAGATGCATAAGGATAGAGAAAATTAACAAGAATTGCAATCGATAGGTAAAGTCTGCATATGAACCAAGTGGCCCATCAGGCCGGAGCTTATCCCAGTTTCTGTAGCGTGAAGCGACCAGGAGTATTTCTACTCCTCCCTGGATGGGATGCTAGTCCATCGTAGGGTTACTCCCAGCATTAAATTCGCTGATACCCATTTGTACACCTGGCTGGAGAGAGGCACTGTGAGAGTAAAGTGTCTTGTCCAAGAACACAACACGATGACCACAGCCAGGGCTCAAACCCAGCCGCTTGATCAGGAGTCAAGGGCACTTACCATGAGGGCACTGTACCTCATTGCAGTCAGCGGACTTGAAAATTTGATTTTCAAAATACACAAACCATGACATGGCTCCTGGCTTTGAATAAACTCTAAGCTATCAAAACTAATTATTTTCAATTGAATATCAGAGAGAATCCAGTAAAGAATTTCTTAATGACAGTGATTGTTATTGTTTTTTTCAGGTCCTCTGTTGTGTTTGTAACATCATGGTACACAGTTATCTTCATTTTTGGATTGTTTGCACTCCTCTCACAGCAGCTTGTATTTGTCAGTTTCAACTTGACAGGCGATGAGTTCCGAAGATCTTCCAGGAAAAAACCATTTTGGGAAGTTTTGTGGAGTCATCGATATAACAGGGGATTCATAAGAAACTGGATAGAATTTCTTTTTCCTCCAGATGTTAGATCTATTGCTGAAGAAGTAGTTTAGAGGGACATGAGGGGGATGTATATACGGTTAAAAAATTGTTAGCCAATAGATGCAGAAAAGACGAATGCTTCATTTTATTTTTTTATCCTATTTATGAATGCTTTATGTAAAATAACCTCTTCACTAGTTGTTTGCTTATTTTTTTGCTCTAACCACGTTTAATATTACAATCAAACCAAGTAAAGTGTACCCCTCAAGATCACATTAATGAAAATTAATTATTTGAATATTGAACCTACTAGTCATTTCAAAAATTCAATAATGAATTGATTATTTATGTATTGAACCTGCTAGTCATTTCAATGTGCAATAACAAATTGATTATTTGAATGTTGAACCTTTTAATTCATTAATGTAATCTTGAGGGGTTCTCTTCACTTGGTTGAGTTTGACCCCATGGAAAATTGAATCTTGCATTCCCAGTGCACGTTTTTGTGATTACCAACCACTGGTTGGGATTTAATGATCACCAATCCCTGTTGACAGACAATCTGAGAAGGAATGAGAGGGAGCAACCTCCGATTAGCTGAGAATTATCAGGGCCAAGTTGTTCAAAGCGTGATTAAGCTAACCCAGGATTAGCGAGAAATTTGGTTTGAGTTTTGTATCTTTTTGGTGAGGTTTTCAGTTTATATTGTTTGTCCTTCAGTTTTAAGCTTGAGTAATCTCGAACTACACAAAACATAAGCAGTGAAAAACATTTTTATAGAACAAAAATTGTTACTTCAGTTGACTTTTAATCCTGGGTTAGTGTTAACCGGCTTTCGAACAACCTGGCCCAGACTTTAGGGAGCTTATATTATTACCTAGTTGACCATTAATAATTTATCAAGTGTGAACACAGGAAATCATGACCTTGATGGAGTTTGCATTTCTGATCTTAATTAGCATACATTTTTACGATTTTAATTCTCTGTTTTCTCCTTAGTTTTAGTTTTGATTGAGAAGGCATATCAAACACATGAGACAGTGTTAAACCACAACTCAAAACACCCCAACATTTGTTACAACCACTTTGCTATGTGTTGTGTTTTCAACTCTTTTCCCAGTGTTTGGAAATGTAATCAAATGTGGTCAAACATAGACTTACTTGAAAGACTTGGTTAGGATTAAAAAGCTGTCATGCCTTTAGTAGTACCCCATTTTCTCAAACTAAGGGGATGAAAAGACTGACAGTTGAGGTGTTTGTGTTACTCGCAATCTGTCGATATTCTGATTTGCGCATCTATTATTCAAGTCCTTGCAGTAGAGTACTAATACTATGCTGGTTTATCGGGTTATATGTAGAATCATCTTGTTCCTTTTGACCTGAAAAAAAATACCAAAAGTGTTTTAAAGTCATGACATGGGAGAAGAAATAATTAGATAGTAAATCTCTTATCCATTTGATTAACTGTGTAGCATTTAAGAAATAGAAAACATGTAGCGTGTTTCTATCGAGTTATAGAAACACGAGTGGAAGTTTGGGAGAACGAGAAATGCTGTAGGAACACGAGCCGTAGGCGAGTATTTCCCCAGCTTTTTCGAGTTCTCCCAAACTTTCACGAGTGTTTCTATAACTCAATAGAAACATGGAGAACATGTTTTCTATTTCTTTTAGAAAACACCATGACGAAAAAAAGGGAACGAAAAAAAAGGGAAACAACTTGTTTATTTTGATCATCAAAACAGGAAATTCTCTTTGCACACGCCATCATTACGTCGACAGCTCATGCTAGTTTTGTGTTTCCATCAAGTTATAGAAACACGATTTTCAACCAATCAGCCCACGTATTTTCTTAGGTTTTCTAATTTGACATGATATTATCATAAAGACTCTTAAATTATTACACACCAAAATTCCTAGAAAGAAATATTTATTTCAAGTATTTTTATTGTTCATGTTAGATTTTCAGCAGCATAAAAGAAATAATAATAAAGCATAAAGAAATGTTTAGTAAAGACCACTCTGTTTTCATTCCTAATGGTTAGTGTGACAGACTAGGGATAACGTTTGAGATTAGGTTCGGGTTTGGGCGTATTCAGGTCCTTGTGTTGTGCTCTTGGTCAAGACAGAGTGAAAATGTGTGTCTCCACTCAGGAGATAGTATAAATGAGTACTGGCTAACTTTGAGTACCTGCATTAAAGCACGGTCGATATTATGAAAGCGAGGCCACAGCCCCTGAATAAATCTTCGGGGCGGCTAAATTTGCTTTGACTACAGCATTGCCCCTGTATCATGCAGCACACCCAGCATGTACACAGGACACCAACAAAAAATTAGGTTTTGTGTTCTTTTGAACACTACTTAAGTAGGTTACATTGCCTGTGTCATGGTAGACGTTTGTAGCGCCATGTTTCTGCTGGTAAACTTTTTTTTGTAACGTCAAATGTCATATTCAATGAAACGGAACCAATTGTACAATGTAAAAATCAGTCTCGCTGAGATTGCTCTGAAAACTTCCAAAACTAGATTTCTTACTTACATAACCGACGACATAGTGGTGACTGATTTAAGGCAGTTACCACAAAAACCATCCAAAAAAATAATAATGTAAAAACCCAACTTACAATGGCTAATTTTGTTATCCCCTACAAATTTCAGTCCCTCTACAACCAGTTCGTCATAAAATTACGACGTTAACTCAAGAGACACCTGCCGACTTTTTTTCAGTAAAATTCGTGAGATTTTCCGTCTCCACGGAACCTGAATTCCCGAAGATTTACCGACAAATTCCGAAGATTACCGAAGATTGCCGATGACGTCCGAAGATTGCTGAAGATTTCCCGACGGCTTCCGAAGTTAACCGAAGGTGTAGAAAGATTTTCGACGAAGTAAACCGGAAACGTGTCACGTCACACAATCTAAACACGAGGTTGGTGTCGCGAACTCAGTACGCGTAACGGAGTAAGCTTGAAGACGCTTTTTGGCTGGACTCACCAACTGTTTTTTGCCGGAAAAAAATAATCGGTTTTTAAGCAATTACACTCGCTATTGTCAGTTAGGCGTGAGAAATTGGTCTGAATGCGTGAGATCACAATTTAGATCCGCAGGCGTGAGAGTTGGCAGGTCTAGAAGCTCAATAAACCAGCTCCTAAATTTTGTTTCCACTTCAGCGGAAATGGGGACAAAAAACGCTTCTCAGTTAAGGATTATCTATTATCTATTAATTATTTACTTTTATCTATTATTTATTTTTTAAATTTTAAACGTTGGCGTGATAACTCGAGATAGTTTTGTTTGCCAAATTACACACGTAGACGTAGATGTAGATGTAAATAAATGAACACACTTGTGGCTCGATCGAGAGATTTCAAAATAAGCACATACGTGTTCAAAATTAATGCATTATCAAGTTTGATAAAAGCTTATTTGATAAATAACCGCAAAATAATCTTTATTTAAGACAATTTTAATAAAAGAAAGTTGGTTTATATTCGGATGAAGTTTATAATTCAAAAAATGTTTGCGTTTAAAAAGGCAGGGCGTGTTTCAGGGGACGTCGCTAATAGTTATCCTCAAGTCAGCGATTGGACCTAACCAATTTGCTTATACGAAAGGACACAACACGACCATGGCCCTCATCAAGTCATCATTTTTGGCTTGAGCAACTTGACAGGGATGCGGATTTTGTCAGAACCTTTTCATTTGATTTTAGTAAGGCTTTTGACTCAGTCTCCCATCGCGTTCTGTGCGAAAAGAGTGTCGTATGACATTAACCCATGCATTAAGAACTGGATAATGTGCTTCCTGTGTGATCGCCAACAGAAAGTACGTAGTGGTTGATGGAGTGGTTACCAGTTTTCTCAAGATCAATAGAGGGGTTCCCCAAGGGACTGTGCTTGGACTCTTGTTGTTTTTTATCATGGTTAATGACACCAAACCCGTAATCCCTCAAACCCTACTGATCAAATATGCTGATGATATCACAGCGAGTGTGCCTGTGACAATTGGCCTCAATAACACTGATTCATCACATCAGGAAGTAGCAAACATCAAACGTTGGGCTGATGATAACCTGATGAAGCTGAACATGAAAAAGACCTTTGAGATGGTTGTTAAGGGTAAAACCAGGATGCCCCTCCCAGAGTCCATGGATGGAGTAGTTAGGAAGAGTGAACTAAAGCTGTTAGGAGTTACAGTCGATGAAGATCCACGTAATTGGGACACTCAATTCGAAAATATGCTTAGCAAAGCGAGTTCTAGACTGTACATCCTTAGAGTTTGTAAATACTACGGCTACTCACTACAAGAGTTTACACTGCTGTTTGACAGCCTATAATGTCACTTTTCACCTATGCGATTGAGGTGTGGGCTTGCGCAACACTATAGTAAATTTCTTTCCCAAATTGATAGGTTTTGCAAGCGGGCTCTACGTTATGGTCATACCAGCAAATATACACCCATAACGGATGTAATTAGAATCAAAGATAGGCTACTATGGGATACGATAACTACTGATAGTATTCATCCCCTGCATGAACTGCTTCCATCCCAGAGATCAAGGAGCCTTAGGAAAAGGGGACACCCTTACATCCTGCCACGTGTCAGAACTGAACGTCATAAACGCTGTTTTGTGAACAGATGCCTTTTCAGTTTTGTTTAATTGTTATTCATACATTTGTAAATAGTTTGTAATTAGTGTTTATATATATATATATATATATATATATATATATATATATATAGCAGTTAGTTATATTAAATTGTAAGTTTAGACGTATGACTCTGGGCATGTTTCTTTTGGCATTTACTATTTATTAATAAAGAATTCCTTAGTTCAATTACTTACATAAATGGTCACTTTTCTACAAGACTTCTTAAACAAATGCAAAACCACAACAAACAATTACGGTTTTCTGAAAATGTATGAAGTTGTTTAACTCCGGCGGATGTAACACTGCAAATTTGTCAGTTGACTGAGTGAGGGTAGCCTGCGAACGCAGACGTATTTCCGGCTGTCGCTTGCCTCCGTCGAAAATTAATAGGGAGGCTTACGCAAACATGACGGCAACAGCAACGAGAACGTCACCAAACAAAAGGTTTAATGAACAGTACAAAAGCTTTGCTCGTGCACTATAATTCTTGGTACATTTCTTTGCCGTCCTCTGCAAATCAAGAACGTGAAATGACCAGTTTTCAAGTTTTTCCACAACGGAACCCACCACGGCTAATTTTTGGTATTTCTATTTGGAATTGAATGCATTCGTAGCATATTCAGCAGGGGCAAGGTTTAATACCGACAAACACACTGAATAAATCTAAGTAAACGCGAAATTCCAAAGTACAATATAAACACGCTTTTTAATATGCCTCGTCCTTGCCGTCGCCGTCGTACATGCGTAAAAGGTCCTTGTTGTTTTGTAGAGGACGGCAAAGAAATGCTCTAAGAATTATAACGCACGTGCACAGCCACTGTATTGCTCAGTATTAAGCCTTTTGTTTTGCGACGTTCCCATTGCCGTTGCTTTTGCCGTTCCCGTTAATTGTTAAATAGCAGTTGTAAATATTGCTTATATTTCCCCTATTTTGTTTTGTTTCACTTTCATTGTCTAAAGATTTACCTGTGTCCTTCAAAAACAG
This sequence comes from Orbicella faveolata, assembly GCF_042242905.1. Classification (NCBI taxonomy): domain Eukaryota; kingdom Metazoa; phylum Cnidaria; class Anthozoa; order Scleractinia; family Merulinidae; genus Orbicella; species Orbicella faveolata. The sequence continues at coordinate 3,587,322 of NW_028301553.1, forward strand.
GTTACATTCAAAATGTTAGACCTATGAACTTCTTCGTTCTTTGGTGAAAGTTGATGTACTCAATAGTTGCACATCTGGCTGACCACACCCTGGGAGGCATTTCTGTCAGAGACTGTGTGAAGCCAATGCGTGTTTTCTCCGCGAACACGAACGCAAGAAGAACGGTATGAACGAGAAGGGCCACACCCTATTCTTACCCCCGTCTCACCCTACCAATCCCTTCTCATCTTTAAGCTGTCGCCCCTCCTCTCTCCCAGATTATACTGAGAATAGTCTACTTGCCAAATGGAATCTAAGGCCTTGAGGACTGAAACCTACGAACGCAGTCGGATTTCTGGCTGTTCTCTCACGTTACAGGCCTATACTTTCTGGCAATGTGAGACAAGAGCCCGAAATATTCACGAGTGAAAAGTAGTAAAAACCTTCATTTACCGCATGTTTTCCGCACAAGAAAAGTCACATCCCTGAGGGTCACACCAGGAGTCACTTCACTTTTTTGCTTTCCTTGCTTCATTTCTGTGCAGAATTAGAACTGCCATTAAAGTGCCTATGAAATTAAAAATAATTGCTGCTTATTAGCATTCTGTTTCTTTTGTGATGTACATTTCTGGTGCCAAGTTTGAAGAACACCACTCTAATATTTCCAGAGCTATTCTTGATTCAGTATTTTACTGTTTTAGTGGAACTACTAATTACGTCATCACTTCCCTCATTTACAAAATACAAAAACGTAAATATCTCTAAAACGAAAGAAGATACTCCAAAAAGGAAAACCCCATTCTTCTTTATTTTGAAAAGCCTTTCAAATAAGCTGCAATCATTTTTTACTTCATAGGCACTTCAACACTGATCAGAAGTGAAAGGTTCCAAATATTTGTATACACTACACAATGGGTCCAATAGGACAAGTCCTTGTGCAAAATCTTTCATATGAAAATGAGTTTGATTTGCATGAAATTGACCATGTAGGATGAACACATTTTCATGTGAATAGTTTCACACAAAGACTCGTTCTGACACAGACTCAAAAGGCAACTCGGAAATGAAAACTTATTACACTGTCTGTTTACACTACAAAGTAATTTTGATCAATACAAACCTTGTTCATGGCCACTTTCAAGAGCTGTGTCAAAACAACCATATATTTATGACATATTCCAAAAAAAAATCCAGTTATTGTTTGGCAATAAATGACCTTTAATTTAACAGGAGTTAATACAAAAGAATGCTAAGGGATCTGACATGGGTATTAATACCCCAACTGTATTAACATAATGGTAACCAGTCGTTTCACCCTAAAGCCAGTTCGTCCAGAGTAAAAGTCTGTTCACCCGGACTGAAAGATCAAATAAAGATGTGTTCAATTCTTTCTTTTAAGTAAACGAGCAAAAAGAGACAACATTGTGGGCATTATGAAACAAAATAATTATGCAAAACATGTTTGTTATGAGCTAACAGTCCAGAGAAAACAAATTACAGTCCAGGTGAACTGGCATTGGGTGAACTGGCTTTCGGGACAAATGACCACAATAATTATTCAAAATAATACTGAAACTTGAAAAATACACAATGGGTGAAATTTGTTATCAGAAAGACTTAGGTCATCCTTGTATAAAATAAGCTGTGTACAATAATGAAATTCTCAGTGTACCAAAATAAAAATTCTGTTTCAAGTCAATATTATTATATTCCGACGCCACTAACGGACTACTGTAATTGGTGTTTGCAAAACAAAATATGCTCAATTTTGAAACATGGTTACTCATAACTATAAGATTGAGTGTTTGACTGATAAAAATGGGAGAGGCCAAGTTTAGCCTCTCTTAAAATACATAATTTTGGCAAGGCCAGTGAATCTGTGCTTCTCAAAATAATTAAACATGATTACAGAATAAATAAAATACCACTTGCTGAATGTAATGTTCACAAAAATTTTCGATCCCCGTTATCATTTCACCACATTTCCCTAGCCAACACACTTAAATTTCACTTGCGGCATTGCTGTGCACGGGGAAACTTTAAATATATTAAATAAGAGACCCACTCTATTAGCAAAGAGAGAAAATGTGTGATAAATCAAAATATATTACAACTGCAAAGAAGGCTAACAAACTCAAGATACCAAATTGGCACAGGTAGTTTGTTAACTTTAAGTTATACAACCAATGCATGTATTTTTGTCAACTGGTTCAATAAATATATTAACATTTTAAAAGTTCAAAACATTACAAGGATTATGCATTGAATAATATCATCACACTCCTTAACACACTGGTACATGTAGATCCAATGTTGAGTGTCTTCTTTGTGTATGTAAGTGACACATTATTTCTTTCTCTCAAAGAACATGAAGTCCTGTAATTCAGAAAAAAAGAATTAAAAATCTAATATTTAAATATTGAGTAATGATTTACAAAATATGTTTAATGAGGCACAAATCCATACACAATTAAGTTTTAAAATAAATGTGGTAACATCTATGGCAACTCTCCCTGATGTATCTGGGAGTCTCCCAGATACAGACCAAATCTCCTGGTTTCTGGTATGGGCTACCAAATATTCCAGATACAAAAGAAAGCACTCAGTGTACGTTCTTGTCATGTATCTTGGCCAATTTTTGGCATTTTCAGGGTATAATTTTGGGTTGTTTTATGTACTTTAAATTGGTATTGCCTGTGACTGCATTCTTTTTACATTGGCATTTCTGTAGTTATAGGATCACTGCATATTAGAATACTAAAAAATAATAGAGATATTGACAGAGGTTATTGTCTGATGCTTCACATCTACCAAACACTGAATCAATTTGCTGCAGCCATACACCTAACTTATAAGCAGGAAATTAATAAGGAAGGAAGACTATAAGATGCAGGCTTTGACTGTACCAGCAATAATAGTTCCAGACTTCTGCCTGTGTAGTCTCCATTGTGTGACTGGAAGCTAAGTGACAAAAATGTTCAAATGCAACAACGAATGGAGAAAGAATATTTTTACTGTACTTACAACAAGAAAAACTGCTCCCATTAAAATGGCTTTATACTTGACATCCAAGTCTAGTGGGACTGATTTAAGGGAAGGAAAAAATTTAAAATGAAAATGTAGCCTCTGAATTAGAATCGCAGAGGACCTCAAGACAAGTCATGAACAGATTGTCATTTTTCTGTGTTTCAACTCGTCTCTAAGTCTAAAATAGTTTAAGTCTTAGTCTTGGATTTTCCAATGTGGGTCTCAGAATGATCACTGCGAGTCTCAGATTTAACTGAAGGGGTGCAAAGCAAAAGACACTAAGTGATATCTGATGGACTGAAAGATTCTCCTAGCAAATTGCTTTTCGCTTTCTACAAAAGAAGGAGAATTTGACATGGGATCAAGAGTCACTTAGGTCACTTTTTCCCACACACCCCTTCAATAATTATTCATCTCCCCTGCTGTAGGATCTTATGGGATACCTTAGGATTGTAATCACAAATGTTTTCTTACTTAGCATCTTTAATAACGAATATAGAAGATCCTGTAATAAGTACTTCTGACAGAATCCTGCAGGTTTCCGAGGGATCTTTAACAAGATATAGAACCCTATCTTAAAGATTTTACACAAGATGTTAACTTAGAGTACATACAAAAGGCACTGGATCCTCAGCAGAATTTACAGTTGTACAACATGTATTACATTTTCATATAAAAATTTAATCCACGATTAGGCATCATCAGAGGTTAGTTTAATCACGGTTTTGAACAACCGGGCCCAGGGGTAAAAATTACAGTGTGCGACTGAGGGGTGGAAAACAACTTTCGGTTCAAATATTAGTCATCAGGAAGTTGAAAAATCAAAGGTATGAGAAATTGGATTTCACTTTATTATTTTATCATAAGTTTTTTAGTTGCAGCTGACATAAATAGTTACATCAAACAAATTAAGGTTAATATTACAGTGTGTATCCTTACAGCGAATTCCAAAGTTTGCAGCATCAGTAAAGACCTCTCGTGTAAATCCCATCCACTGTTTGGTTATCATTCCAATTTCACTCCCTCCATCTAGAGAGTGGATCTGTTAACAAAACAGGAAAGTATCAATTCAACTGATGCAAAAAAGGAGATCAAACATTTTCCTTGCTTGGCATGCATATACATGTAGCAGGCAGCAAGTATATGGATTATTATACGGCTAGCTCTGCGAGCAGAGACGAACCGAATCCTGCAGTGTAATTGGCTACCCGAGCAGGTAAGATGGCGCTATCTTGCCGCTCGGACAGGATTACCCACTGTGTCCCACTAGAAAATTAAGTGTTCTCTTTTCCATATAATGTTTCAATAAATCCTTTATTGACTATACATTGTGAGCCTCAACTTTGCCTTGGTCCATAAACATGCAAAAAATAATCACTTAATGGCCAATATGCAGCCACCTTAACCTCACACTTGGTCAATAACCTATATCTATTATGTAACTTGCATTCGTAGCCAATATAACAGATGCTCTGTTTGGCTAATACTAAGTCATTATTCTCCCGTAAAGCCCGCGGGCCAATTCTGGGCCTGCAAAAACCAAGCAAAAAGCCTAGTAGTAGATATAATAAACTACTTATAACCTTGAACGTTCGGTCTTTACAGGAAAATCTCAAACCTCAGCCTTGCCATATTGACCTCGTTTTTGCTCGGTCAACATAATAGCAAGGTCTCAGTCTGAGATTTTCCTGTTAAGACCTCACTCTTGGTTAATAAGTAGTTAATATTGCACAGGAAGGAATTTTTGACAAACTTCAGGGTGTTGGGAATGTAGTAAACAATAAAACTGGTTTTTCTCAAAGCTTCTCAATCAAAACTAAAACTAAGGAGAAAACAGAGAAATAAAATTGTAAAGTTAGGATCCTAATCAAGATCAGATATCCAAACACTTTTATGAATATGATATCCTTTGTTTAAACTTTTATTTCAATCATTTTAACATGTCTAATCTGCTTGAGAGCCACACTTCAAATAGTTAATGTGTGAGTACCACATAACAAAATCTTTTTAAACCTTCACTTATGCTGAATTTTAACCAGGCAGGGAGTTTACTAAAGACTTGACAAATCAAGGTGTTGGAAACTCACAGGGAATTCAACATCTGATCCACAGCTGCAAAAACAGCATGGGCCATTGATCATCATGATGGGTTGACGCTTCGCATCTTGAATTTCCAACTTTGGTTTCCAGCAGGACGGCCTATAGAGACATTAGAACATCAGACATTTGTAACATGCAATGTTGGGTACAGGTAGGGGTGTAATGCCTCATATTCCTTGTGATTTGATTCAATTTTGATTATTGCCTTTTGATTTCAATTATTTCAATTCGATTATGCAAAATATTAATGTTTTTTTAATTCTTACAATATGATACACAATGTAAACAACCCTAAACCCTCAATTTAAAGATACAATGAGCGTGTCGCACATGGTTTGCCTTATTTGGAAATTCTCAAGGGGTGTTAGAAGGGCAACATTTTTACCATGCAACACAAAATGGCTCACAAACTGCAAACGTCTTTACTCCTCAATCAAAAACGCACATTTTAAAGAGTTCTGGATTCTGATTTCACAATATAATAACTCACTGAGGGCACTCCGAGAAAGGTATGCAAAAAATCAAACCAAAACCGAAACTTGGAATCAAAGAATCGTGAGGCAAACTGAATGGTCATAATCACGATTAATCGAAAATTCGATTAATCGTTACACCACTAGGTACAGGGCACATCATTCTGCTCCTTCAAGTGATATTACATTCTAATCCTACAGATGGTAGTTCCCTGGAGTGAGAATATTGTTACTACCACAAGTCATTCACTTGGCAGAGAAACTGTGAGAGAAATGTCTTTGGAAGGCTGCCTGCATAAATGTAATGTGCTCTTGGGCAAGATACTTTACTTTACTTATAAATGGGAATCACCAAATACCCTATATCAAATTAAAGCTTACAGAGCTAGCTACCAAACTGCACCAAGAATTTAAAAGAAAAAAGGAATTGACAAATTTTTATGACCTCTAAATGGGAGTGTCCAAATCATGTTCACGAATTATGGTAACCTTGAATGGAATGGGGTAACCCCGTAAAAGAATAGGTCCAACCAGTAGGGAGTGGAGATACTGCAGTCTCTTCTATTGAAGCTAGCTTACTTACAAAAAAATTTTGGACAATTTTAATTTCAGACAAAAAAAAGTGTCCAAAATTTTTAGGTGTCCAAAAATTTTAAGCCTCCAAAATATTTACAGGACAGTATAAAACTTTAAGGTAGCTTAAAAGCACTTAGTTTCCTTGATACCAGGCTTTACATAAGCAACAACTTGATAGAATTTGTGTTATATTCTCGTTGGTGTGTTCATAAAACCTTAAGGGTGTAGTGAAACTGTCATCTTTTGATGTTGTTCCAGTCTAGTTTGGATTTTGTAGCCGTACATTTACTTTAGTTAAGTGTCCAAAATTGTCGTGCGAAATTTCTCCGAAATGAGATAAAAAGTGTCTGAAAATTAAACGCTGAAACAAAATGTCCAGAATTTTAATGTCCGAAATTTTTTGCAAGTAATGTAATAATTATTGTTGGGCTGATGAGCCCCTTGGGCTCAATACAAAATTTAACTGGTACATTTTAGCTACCGTTACATTGTAAAAATAGCTGTCACTTAAGTTTTGAAAAACAACTTACTTCTGCTCCACATAACCTATGACTGTCCCAGGTGGTGACTGTATTTCAATTTCCTGAAGACAGCAAGGCCACCAGCAGCACTGACACCGGACGGGTCGGGAGAGATGTATCACTTCTCTCTGCATGTTGTCAATGATTCTCATCTCAAATGGACGGCCGGGACCACAGCATTGTCGAGTACAACAGTCAGTATCTGAAAAACAACTAGTTTGTGGATCTCATGACTCGGCAGTGACTCTAATATGACTTGGTGCAGAACGTTGGATTGAATCTTCTCTTGAGATTAATGGCTTGACAGAACTATGTTAAGGAAGTAAATTGACAGAGCATTGTTAAGAAGTAAATTGAAGGCCATATGCAAAAACTAGGGCACTTTTGACAAAAAAATTCTTCGACATAAATAGTCACTTAGGAGGGTTTTCCACTTAGCGTATTGATAATAACTGCATTAAAAGAAAGGTTTTTAAAACTGCCTATTGCTAAGCAACATGCCTGTGATTGACAGGTTGAAACAAAGAAATTCTTTGAAACTGACTCGCATGCCTAATTTTTTAGAAACAAATGGCAAAATAAATGGTAAAATACCCAACATTACGAAATTGTACTAACATACCTTCTTGAGCAAAGTAGACTTGCTGACTCATGGAATTACATAGAGCGTATTTGTTTTTTGCCTCACATCCAGTAAAAACTTGGAAAAAATAGCAATGTACACTGTGAATCTACATGTTTACTTTCTGTGTAAGTCATGATAATTTTAATTAATACTTCATTTATTAAGTAGACTCATTCTTGTATATCATCACAGATAAGGAATAGTTGCTAAAGTAACATATTAACCCCTGAATGAAACAATTCTCTGAAAGCAGCCATAAATTTTATGGTTGTGAGCAAATCCCAAAAGTAGCGGCCCTCTGAAAGTAACTGAAAACCCTCCAAAAGAAGTTAAAATCTCAAAGTAATGAACTCAAATGTAAAATTGACTTGCTATGTTTTGTAATGGAAACAGTATTATAACAGCAGTACATCAAGAAGCACCAAAGTCGATACTAGGTGCGATGAAAAATATATAAACAATAGCCTCCATTTGGCACAAAGATATGCTCGGATATTTGTCTGCGGATATTATCTGTTCTGAGAAGCGAACAGTTTTCCAAGAGCATAGCTCAAGGAAAAGTGTGAGCTTTGAGGAACAGATAATGTCTAAGGATAAATATCCAAGCATATTTTCAAAGTCAAATGGAGGCTATTGTGTTTATTATCCTTCAAATATTTTTCGCAACACAAGCAGTTTTGAACTAGTGAGACAATCTCAGATAGTGCAGAGTGCAATTGATAGCTCTGGCACGGTGGTCCCATAAGTACTCACCCCTGCTCGGTTCACTTCCGGTTTGTGTCTACCTTGGTAGTCTGCTACGGCTTTTCCCCTTTGCAGTGTGTATGTTTCAAGGTTGTATTTTCATTCAAGGTCCAAACATTACGCACAAATTAATTACTACTGGTGCTTTAAGTTGATTTTCGTTCATTTTAAATTCAACAATACGCTGAAGCAGCAAACGTGACAATTTAGCTCTTCACGCCAACTTTGTAACTTGATACTTTTGTTTTCCTCGCAAAGCCATGTAATATGAAACCCCTGTTTTCTCCAAAACATACGGAAGATGTCCTTGTTTTTTGGAGACAAATGAAAGAAAGTTAAATATCTGATGTAGTGATGAAGAAACAGAACAGAGACAATGTTTTACTAAAAATGCAAATTTTTACCGATGAACAAGAACTAATTTAATTATCAGATAGTCACGAAATACCACTTTCTTTTTCTGTTGCCACCTTTGTTGTTAACAATAAAACAATTCAAAATTAACATACAACGATATTGATGGCTGAGAAGCTTTTCAACGAAAAGTATTGAAGATAAACAGCGCTACTTGGCCGATATGAATGAGTCTCCTCAAAGACTGATTAAATTAATTTGAACTTTCATTAGGTGCCACGGCATCTGCAGCAATATTTGAGCATTTTCCTGGTTTCTTTTGTTACAAATTTACAATTTGCGGAGTATTAAAGCCACTAACTTGAGAACTTTTTGGTCTCTCTTACAGACACAATTAAGGCAAGAAATAAACAAGCCGCTAAGGAGAAGCAATATATTTGAACCCTGACAAGCACACTATTGTAGATTGAAAACAGCAGATGATATTTGTTGAACCGACCTGTTTGTAATTCTAAAAGCTACGCAGCCACAGTAACGTTTCACTTTTGCAATAAAAAGGGAAAATTGGCGCTACCTGAAAAATAACTGCCGTCCTTGGTCACATGACACGATATATAAAATACTGCGTGTAAAGATAGTGTATAACACTAACAATGCTAGAACGCATGCGTCTTACATGTTGAGCTCTACCATAAGGAAAACCTCTCAACATTTGTGCATGATTCCGTATGCAATGTATCCTTCACCTAATATAGAAGCCACGAACCCTAACTAATCTACGCATGCGTTTAGGGCAAATTAGTTTTGTTCTAAGGAGAATGATACCACAAGGAGAGCAAGAGGTTACCTGAAACAAATATATAGCTTTGCGATGTTCAAAGTTAAGCGACGGCGATGGAATGTGTTTTACGTAGAGTACACATCCCTTGCCTTTAGACTAATTAATTAATTGAAATTAATTAATTAAACAAACATTAAAGTTTACACCTTAGCGCCATAGGGCCATAGCGCCATAGCGCCATAGCGCCTTAGTTCCTTAGCGGCAGGCAACCCCCATAACCATCCCAATAGTGCACTCTGCACTAAAAATTGGGGAATATTATATTCTTGGTTATAATCCATCAAATATTTTCGCCCGCACTCAACTGGTCTAAACCTGTCATGTGACCGAATATTCCCCAATTTTCAAAACTGAACGCGTTGCAAAAAAGATTTGAAGACTAATAAACACAATACTCTCCATTTGGGGCAAAAATATGCTCAGATATTTGTCCTTGGACATTATCTGTTCCTTGAAGCACATAGTTTTCCTCGAGCTACTCTCTCAGAAAACCATTCACTTCTCGGAACAGATAATGTCCGTAGACAAATATCCTAGGATATTTTCGCGCTAAATGGAGGCTATTGTTTATGTATTCCCCAGTTTTAGCTGGGGAATATTCGGCCACGTGACGCATTTAGACCAATCCCATGCGAGCGAAAATATTTGGATTACAAATTTCAAAATCTGTTTTGATTAAATAAGGAGGAAAACTTTATATAGGAAAAGTCTACAACAACTGTCATGTGTGCAAAGTAACCCATCAGGCCTGCACTATAAAGTGACTAGGAGTACTTTTCAGATTTCTACTCCCTTCTGGATGGGATTCATGTCCATCACAGGTATACCTCCGGCATTAAATTTTGCTGCACCAATTTATATACCAGGTTGGAAAGAGAAACAGATGGCTTGCCCAAGAATACTGTAACATGAATGAACTTACTAGTTAGGGCTTGAATGTGGACTGCTCAATAACGAGTCCAGCATGCTTAGTATAACGGTAAAGACACTGCCCCTAAGGATGGTAAATATTTTTCACCTTCCAAGAGCTCAACCAGCTGATGAATCAGTATTTGATCAACTGCAAGTAAATATTCCAGTCCTGGAGGGCAGCCAATGGGAGCTTGAGGAGCTGGCATCCATTGGAATTGTCCAGGAACCCCTTTGATGAAATTGTTGACACAGGTTATACAACTGAAGTAATAAATAGTTTAAATTAATACCCGGGAAGTATGTTGACGTTACATAAGTTTAAATATGATAATCGTTTGACTGGATTTGCATATAGGCTAGTTAGGCCGATTTTGGACAGTTTTTTTCACCCTGGTCCCAGAGGTTTTTCTTGATTTTTCTCCCCATGAGATGGACAGCCGCGAGAGAGCCGCGAAGCAGCGAACACGAGTCGCGGCTGTCTCATCTCATGCGGAGAAAAATCAAGAAAATCCTCTTGGACCAGGGTAGCAGTTTTTGAGTGCTTTATCGGAAACAGTGATCAGCCATAAAAGTGCGCACATTGTTTTCACTATGAGTCTCAAATGCACGAGCTTTAGACATGTTGAAATGATGAATCTATGCGTTTCAAACTAATGATATTTAGCTTTAAAACCGTACAACGATCGACAAGCTTACTGTAAGCTTACGTTGCAAATACCGTATTGATTTCATTCAAGTTCCAACACAGCGGAACGCACAAACACAGACGTTCAGCTACATACAGCGATCTAAATAATTTTTCCAAATGATCTTCAAACTGCATAACTTGAAAATGGTACGGTCTATTCAGAGGGCAGCTGAAATACAATGCCTCAAGCTTACCAGCTGGTTGTTGCTGGATGACGGGTTGTGGTGGTTGTTGATAACCTTGTGGCCATTCATGAGGCTGCTCATTCGGTTTGTTCATTGTCTTTCTTGCAGTGTAGCAGTTCTATGCTAGGTTAGGTCCTGCAACACGCAATAATTGCCGAGGCTAAAGCCAAGCGTTGACCAAACATGCACTGAAATATTTGGCTAACGGTCCAGGAAAAACTACGGGTTGTGTCCTTAAACCGGGGAGCCTGGGCATAAGAAAACAAGGGTGGCCGGTTCCCGAGGCGAAATCATGGCGCGAGTCGAAAGTTCAAGTGGTTGTTAGTGAGTTTTTTTGGTAACCGTAAACTGCCGCATTTTAGCCCTGGGCTTGTGGTTTGTAAGCAAACAACGATTCAAAATGAGCTAGAGCAATGTTAATCGAAATACGTTTTTCGTTTCACCCCAACGAATCAAGAACTGTCAGTCAACCGTAGAAATTTCATCATCGTTGGGTGGTGCGGCAAGTTTTCGAGCAATCTTGGATCAAAGACAAGCTTTTACTTAACAAAAGAAGCCTAAGCCATCTATTTATACACTGTGATAAAGACACGACGAGCCAGTTTGAGAACACGAGGGAAATGTGCGGCTGGTGTCTTATTCAGTTCTCGAGGAGAGGTCAGCGGTAGTCAAATCGGCGGCCATGCTTAGTCACCTTTGTAAGACTGTGACCCTGTCGATCGCGTACGCGTTTTTGTTAAGCACCCTGAGATGTTAAAATTATCAAAATTTATAAAACCCTATGTATGAGCATTAATCGAGCATTTTAGTGACTCTTTTTTTGGGGGGGGGGTGGGCGGGGGGGGGGGGGGGAGACCAAGCCTTTTAGTGGGAAAAATGGAGCATTAAGGTATGGTGGAGCATTTTAGTGGGGAACCAAAAGCATAATGTACAAAAGCCCTGTGTCGATTTGAAACCGCGTTCGGAAAAACTGTCGTAAGCTACCTTAAACTAAGCGACACTTGCGGCTGGCATTTTCCACATAGGTACGGTCAAACACAGGTATGATGTCTGGTAAGCAAGATTTAGTGAACCAATCAGAAAGCTAGAAATGCATTATACGAGGTTTAGGATTTAATTAATAAAGCTGGTCAATAAAGCGCATTCTCAGGGTCCTTCCACACTACGCCGGAGAAAACTGAAAACGCAGCTTTCTTTCTACGGTTAGGCCTACCGTCCACACTAATCCGTCACGAAAACGGAGCTTTAAGAAAACGCTCTTCAAACCGGATGAATTTGAAAACGCCAACTTTGCGTGTGGACGGAAAGCATTTTGAAAACGGAACTTTACGAAAACCACGACATCGCAATAATCATCAGGAGCCATAATCGGGGAAGGAGACCGTAAGTCTTGGGATCCGCGCGCACCTACGATGAGCTCTTATTATCCAACAGCAGTGAATACCGTCCAAATAACAGTACAAATATACAGCGATATTATACGGTTTTTTGTACAGTAGAAAAACTGTTTGCCGCACAGGTCGGCGTGCGCAAGCAAAACTGTCACTCTCTCCCTCTTTCATTGATACGTTTATTGACTACGCTCGAGGGAAACTGTGAGCTTTGAGGAACAGATAATGTTCGCGGACAAATATTCGAGTATATTTTCGCGCCAAATGGTTATTGTTTATTTATTAACCGAGCAGGAGGTCTATATCTGTATGGGAGAATCTTGACCGAGGTCGTGAGTACTGACCGAACGCAGTGAGGTCTGTACACACTACCGAGGTGTATACAGACCGACTAAGCTCGGTTAATAAGATGTTTATTATATGTCAAACAAGAACAATTTAATTCGTTAATTGAAACTGGTTTGTACTAACTGACATTTTGCTTGCGAACAGCGATGAGCTGAATTTTATTCTGCCAAAGTTTGCTCGTCCTCTTTACTTCTTTTTCATCAGGCTTTTTGGCACTTCCAACCTCAACCAGCTTCCGAACAACCCGGTCCTGATTACAGCAAGTTAACCTGACATGAGCCCACGATCCCACGAAAAACCAGCACTTGGTCAGCGGTCAACTTCAAAGAACACGTGAACTCGATGCGCTCTAAACTTGAGCCCGCAATATGGTGACGTGTACAGATCAGCGGATACCTTGTTTTGACTTGTGTCAATTGACCGTAACAGGACCAGTAACAGGGATTTCCAACATCAAAGAAGGACGCTATAAACCAAGGCTGCATGTCTCTGTCAACCTATTAGCTGGTGTATGGCCGCCATCTTGCGCGACTTCACCGTCGTCGTCGTCGTCGTCGTCGTCGTCTCTGGGTATACGTGCTCACGAGGAATACCGCCAGCCATGACAACCACGAGAAAATCTACTTATGGTTTCGTTTTCTTTCCTATATGTGTATGGGGCTTCGCTTGGCGGCCTGAAGCTCCGCTAAAAAGAGAAATGATCTTTGATTAATTTGTAAACAGCCGAGTCACTTACCCCAGACTGCTGTATTATATGCTGTTAGCGATATATATGGACATCCCTTCTGTAGTCTATTCACAGGTCCTCTATTTTGTATTGAATTCGTCGAGATCACGATAAAAAAATTTCACGCGGGGAACAGACTAACCCTGCTTGGTATACCCATATCATTAGGGATTTGAATACAGGGATACCCAAGACCCGGGGATAGCCAAATCACTGTGGTGAATTGTTTCTAAGATTCCGACCTCACTAATGCGTTTTCGAATGAAAATGCATTAGTGAGCAAAGGGCAAAAAGCAAATATTATCAGCAAAGGGATCAGTTCAACTAGATCTGTCCGACATGTCTTTTATCCGTATCACCTTTCGCTGAAGTATCAATTTTGTCGGATGAAGATGGTCATCCGGAGTTGGATACCACGCCCTCTTCAGTCGAACAAGAAGCTGCTGTCGACCTTACTGATATTTACAAATCGTTAAAAGACTCCCTTGGCAATAAAGATCTGAAGGTAGGGCACATCAATGTAAACGGTATTATCAACAAGCTAAATGAAGTCCATGTCCTTTTAAATGAAGTGAAATGGCATATTCTGGGTATTACAGAGACTCATCTGACTGCATCTACCCCTGACAATCTACTAAGACTACCTGGTTTTGACTTTGTCAGGAAGGATAGATCTAGCTGTAAGGGAGGTGGAGTTTTAATTTACTATCAAGAAAGCTTAACTGTCCATCAGGACTTAAAATGGGATATTAAAGATTTGGAAGCAGTTTGGATTAATGTCACCATGCGCTCTCAGTCAGCCCTAATTGGATGTCTTTATCGTCCACCTAAAGATATGGCATTTTTCAGTTCCTTACAGGGTCTGTTAAACAAGATCTGGGTCAAAAGAAAGAATGTTGTGCTGATTGGTGATGTAAATTCTAATCTACTTCCTGCCCCAAATCAAGATCAAGATTTATCCTTATGTGGAACCAAACCTCAAAGGATTCTAAACATATTTGGCTACCTGAATGTTATCAAATCCCCCACAAGAATTACTAAGAACAGCACCACATTACTGGATCTTGTCATCACTAGCCCTAATTTAAACTGTCTCAAGTCTGGCTCTATAGATCTTGGTATTTCTGACCATCATCTTGTATACTAATAATAATATTTAATATTTCTAAGGCGCAAATTAACATGTGAATATGATCAAATGCGCCTAACAAACCATATGAGTAATATAAATTGAACGATATGCTATGAATAGTGTGATTAATTTAAAACTAATTATTTACAATATACGGAGTTTTTGCTCTCACAAAAAGCAAACCAAAACCGAAAATTACCTTTGTTAAAGATTATAAATCCTTAGACTTAAATGAGCTTAAAGCTGATATGGCGAGAGCCCCATGGCACATTATTGGTGCTCTTGAAGACATTGATGATAGTGTATTTATATGGGAATCTATGTTCAAGAGCATTCTTGACAACCACATTAAGAAAAGAATTGTGAGGATCAGAGATAGATCCCTTCCTTGGATGAATTCAGAAATTAGGAAGACTATGAATCGGCGATATAAATACTTTATTTATTTATTTAACATTTCTTTATACACGGTTAAACATCATCAGGTAATACTAATATTTAAAGTTATATATATATATATATATAAAAAAATTATAGTAATAAACTACTAATAAACAGTGCATGCTAAATACTAATTAATAAAAATTGAAGTAGTAAATCCTAATTTAAATATTAAACTAATCCTGTTTTCCATGAATGCCGTGTCTAACTTTGCTTTTAAATTGATTAAAGGATTTTATCATCCTGAGATTGCAGGGCAGGCTGTTCCAGAGAGTTGCGCCACTGTAACTAAAGCTATTTTTCATATAGTTAGTTCGTGGATGAGGTACAACCAGTTTGTTTTCGGAATCCCTTAAAGAATAGCGCATTCCACTACGTTTTAGAAATTTAGACGTTAGGTATTCAGGAACCAAGCCATTTAAAAATTTATATACCTACGAGCAGCTCATGTTAATCCTGGAAATAATGAATTATGGTGCCGCTGCAAACAGCAACGGAACAAAGTTAAGGCAATGCTAAGAAAGGCAGAGGCAGCATATTGGCTTAACCTTTTTGAACATATCAACTCACCAGGGGATTTTTGGAAGGTTACAAACCGCATTCTGAAGAAAAGGAAGATCAAAAAATGTGGGCCGATACAAGATAGAAATGGAAACATCATTACTGGAAGCGAACAGAAGGCTGATTATTTTAATAATTTCTTTGTAAATATAGCCTTAGATCTAACCAGGGATTTAGGCCCACTCACCCCTGATACCACCAACTTTATTTATAAAGTCTGCCCTACTATGTATAGTTTTTCAGTGGAGTGGAACATAGTTCAAGAGATTGTACAGAAATCCATCAACCCAAAGAAAGCAATGGGTTTGGATCACATTTCCCCGAGAGACCTTAAGCTATGTGAGTCCTCTGTTGTACAAGGGCTCTTTGAAATTTGTACGAAAAGCAGAGTAGATTGCCAATTCCCTATTAGTTGGAAGAAATCCCAGGTGACTGCAGTTTTCAAAAAGGGCAACAGGCTAGATGTAAATAACTATAGACCTATATCACTCCTAAGTGTTCCTAGCAAATTTTGGAAAGGGTGGTTTGTAGATCTTTTGATAATCATTTCACCTCTCACAATCTCCTATCTGATAGACAATGGGGATTTAGGAAGGGTCATTCTACAGAAAACCTTTTGTTGCACCTTATTGAAGTGTGGAAAGAAGCCTTGGACGATGGGCTTAAAGTAGGCGTTTTGTTCATTGACTTTAGGAAAGCCTTTGATTGTGTAGATCATGTCATTCTGGGTGAGAAACTTAAAGCACTGGAAGTGTCAGAAGATATGTGGATATGGCTGATGGATTATTTAGCAAATAGAAGCCAATTGACACAAATAGATGGTGCATTTTCGGAATCTAAACCTGTAAAATTTGGGGTCCCTCGGGGTTCCCTGTTGGGACCTAGGCTCTTTATTACTTATGTAAATGATCTTTCAGACAGCATTAGAAGTGGCGAAGTTTACATGTATGCTGACGACACTACCATTTATACCATTGGTAATACTACTGATGAGATTGCTATAGCCCTCCAGGTGATATTAGATCAGCTACAAACCTGGTGCCAAAAGAATATATTAATTATTCATGAAGGGAAATGTGATGCATTACTCCTGGATACAAAACCCTTTATTGGCCCTCTGAAGGATTTAGTCTGGGGACACAAAACCATTGAATACAGATCTTTCCCTGTATGTCTTGGTATAGCCATTGATGTAAGACTCTCCTGGGCCAATCATGTAAAATCTGTCTCTACCTCATACAGCTCTAAAGTTACAATGTTAAGACGCATAAGCTTTTTACCAAAAGCCACACTAGAAACAATTTATTACAACACAGAAATCCCAAGAGTATTATATGGTATGGCTGTGTGGGGCTCTTGCTTAATCCACCTCAGAGCAGCAAGACTTATCCACAAACTACCAAGAGACATGGAAGACAAAACAGTACTTATAAATGCAAATTGGATGCCATTGAAATATTGTTATTGTTCTCGTATTCTAAATATCACGCATGGAACTTTTTATAATATAGATTTAGATGATGTTAATAGTCTAGTTGTTAAGAACGCTTCTTCTTATAGTCTTAGGAAATCGTTAAATGTTGTTGTATCTAGGCCAAGAACCGAACAGGGTCGTGGTTCATTTAAACACAGAGCTGCAATTGCCTGGAACTCTTTACCTGACACGGTCAAACAGCTTGAAAACCCTCTTTCTTTCAAAAGAAAGATAAAATCCATCAAGACCTATGTCAGAGACAACAGTTTCCAAAAGGAATGCTCTATAAATTATAATAAGAACCCTGAATCTAGGTATTTTTTTGAATTATTTGATTACTCTTTTTATCGTTATTGTATATTATTTTAGCTTTATGACAATTGTATTGTAAATTTATGTTTCTCTTATTTAGACTTAGTAGTAGTAGGTCCACATCAGCTGTGCAGTTGCTTATGGTGACTTTTCTACAGAGTAGTTCTACATTCATCATATGCTAACTAAAAATTAAAAATACATAGAGATATATCAGTATAATTTACCAGTAAAAACTATGTGGAAAACACAAGTATGTGAAACAGCGACACTGTTTCATGTTTATTCTGACGAAGGCGACAGAAAGTATGCAGAAAATTTAGTTTTAAAATTTTTCGCGACACTTACTAAACTGATCAGTTTTAAAGTAGTTTTTTTATGCTAGTGCATTCGCCGTCACTACAGTGCACATGTTTCAGAGAACATCTGACAGTCCTTAGGGAGTCTTCCTGGATCCTCGTGTTGCGATTGCCTGTCTCCGAACAGGACAAGCGCCAATTCAGCAAGCATGCAGCTGTTAAAACTTTAAAAAGTTTCGGAACTCGACAAGAACGCTTAGATTAGAACTTCGCGTGGTCGCAGCGTGAAGGACGAGCTTGCGCTCCTCTACCTCTTGCGTAAACTGCAGCTTATGAGCCCTGAGGCCCGTTTGCCGAAAGTCTCGGAAACTTTTCCTGCCCGCAAAGCCATTTTTAGTTCATCGGTATCTAAAAACAGCGAGGTGTATACGCCTGAAACTTCTTGTCTAAAGAGAACCTCTCTTTGTATTAAGAATATGTGAATAAAACAGCTCTAAGATTTGAGATTTTGCTGCGGCTTTCCGGGTGCGGAAATCTTTCTGGACCTTCGAGAAACGGGCCCCTTAGTCCAGTTCTGGCCCTCTTTCTAGTAGCGTTGCGTGACAGAGAGAGGGCCAAAACTGGACTACGGGCCCCTGGGCCTTCGAAAGGGGTTTTGGATGGGCTTATAAACGGAAGGACTTATATCCTGGGAGACTTATGAGCGGAATAAAACGAGCTGTTTCGAAACGAGCTACAGCAGTGTGGATTGGAATACGATTTTCATGTACTGGTTTTTAATTAAGCTTTAAAACATCATAATGTGAATCGATTTCAGAGGAGGGCTTATATCCGAGGGGCGGGAACATGCGAGGGGCTTATAATCAGAAGTAATAGTTTGTTTACAGGTAGATGGGTCTGTAAATATGCAGCAGTTTAATTAAGGTATATCGAGTCACGCTCTGCATGATCAAATTTCTTTCCGGCTAGGAATTCGCCACTCCCTTTATAAAATGTTTACTCAAAACAGCTTCAAAGGGTATGAGCGTGTTTGGAATTATGTCCTTTCCAGCTGCGTGAGAATGGAACTTTCTGGGAAAAGCTTAATTTTGATTGTGTTTCTTATGCTCGTACACGATGCAGTGTGCACTCATTTTCGAGGAGGTACGTTTACCTACAAGCCAGTCAATCCAAGCGACCCTGCAAACACGACGGTAAGTTTAATTTCTTTGGAAAATGATAGCGTTCTTGAATCATTCACGAATCAAGTGAAGTGCTGTTCAGTGGCTTTTGGGTTAAACAATTCCACCTCAGACGGCTGTTTATTCATTCTTCTTGATTTGGAGAATGAAAATGAGCCCAAAATCAGTTAGCGATAGCGACAATTCAGCTGATACTGCGAAGTCTTCGTTTGTTTGTCAACCTTGTGAAGAACACCTTCCTCACAGAAATATTTTGCGCTCAATGAACCCGGACCATTAGATGGCATAGAATGTCCCTTGATTATATTTAATCGTGTTGTTAGTTTCTTTTTGCCTTTTTGCAAGGATCAGAGGCTGGCAAACAAGAAAACAAACTTGTTTCGACATAAGATCAGTCTTCATTTCCGAGAATTCCGCCATCTTAAATCTGTTTGTACGAAATCGTGCTGTTGTGAAATGAACCTGTTGTGATAGCAACATTATTAAAAATGCATTCTATTTGTTTGTTTTCTGCAGTCTGCCATTCCTAGCTTGTTTTCAGGCTACATCTTAATCATTTTCACCAACCAGCTTGTAGCATGAATCCATTTTCGTAATTAACAATCTCCTCGGCTCGCTTGTTCTGATCACTGTGACAGCTCTATTTTGAAGCGGGCAAAGCGCAGAGCGCGATACGCGAGCGAGCTCCGCGCCAATAAAACACGCGTTCTCAAAAGGTTGTGTTTTTAGGAAAGAAATTGTTAAGACATTAATTATTTTTAAGGCTTACTTCATTGACTCAGTTTCAAGTTCGATTGCATTGTTCAACTGTGAGCACGATATGATTGAACTACCTTTGAAGACTGCATGAGGAGTTCGGCCCACATTCCCTCAAACTTTTGATCAGCAGACCGATGAATCTTTCAATCGGCAAGTTTACTTGACGTTATTGGTGTTGCACTTCAATTGCAAATGACTGATCACTGAACCAAAATATTGCACCGGGCAAAGGACCACCGCAAGATTTTATAACACAGCAGTGCGATATGCAGAGAAGCTGTGATTTATTTGCGTTTTATCCCTCTATGTTTTAATGATCACTAAAATCAAACTGAGCAGTTTTTAGAATACAGCGAGAGAAATTAATGATAAGCATTTTCAACGAGGCCTGAATTAGAAAAGCTAATCATGATATTTGTTAGTTAAACAACATCTGAGATGTTGGAGTGCTGGAATTAGAAACATAGTTATCTGAACAATCCAACAAAGGTTGTTGGTTTTTGTTTTTTAAAAATGTTTGTTTTTAGTATTAAAACAGGCCCAACATTACTCGAGAATAAGTAAACCCCATGGAAACATTTTTATCAGGATTCTCCGGTCGCTTGCTTAGCTTGCTCTGTGTTGTTAGAGTCAAGAGAAACGCATAAAAGATTTTGACAACAAGAGGTGTAAAAGCTTTTCTTTATATATCCCCGGCATACATAGATTATACAAATGATTTCTCGGAAGAAAAGGCTCAAGTAGATTCACTCAGGGTTTTCAGCTGTTGTCTGAAACATGTCGTGACTTTGATAGGATAATATAAAGCTCCTTCGAAAGTTTTTCTCACATATGATTTGAATGCTCGAACCGCCTATGGCTGGTTGTGGCTGCATAAGCAATCTTAGCCGTGTGCACCATAATTAATACTTAAGAGAAAGTGTCCTGTGGACAAATTACATTCCGCAGTTTATAAAGAGGTAAATAGACAGCAGTAGTAATTTTATTAGTCATTTCGTGAGAAATTGTTTTTCAGTATCCAGTCAAAGTGATAGAGGTAAAAGCTAAGTACATAAACAGATAAAAGAATAAAAACCAAAATCTTAACATCTGAAAATCTCTCACAAGCAGCCTTAACATCTGCTAAATATTTTTTCCATAATAGCTGTGATTTTATATATAATGAGATTTTACTGTCACGCCAGTAAAATATAGTTAATGGAGCGTGACGTACGTTCTGAATGAGCCGTTCATGGCGGCATCACTTTCTATAGAGCTATTGAGCAGTTATATTCCAAAGGTCAACAAACTGTAAGCGTTATTGTAGCTAAACCTAAAACATTGTAGCTTTGTTATCTTCTGAACGTTATAACGTACCATAGCATTGGTGCAAAGCATTAAAGCACTATTCATGTTTAAGATGTTACACGTGTTAGGGTAAGCTGTTCGGTAGTACAGCCTTTTCTACTGGCTTACAAGCAGACGAACGTCTCCGTATAAAAGCTCGGAAAACTGTTCGGAGTCCATTCTGAGTTCGTCTAAGCAACGTAGCTATTACTTATTGTAAATCTATCGTTTAATTTTTGTAAACCTTCCATGGCTCGCTCTCGCCGCTCGTCGAATACTGCTCGGGTCGCTACCAGAAGTGAGGACCTATCGAAGCTATCCAGCGAGGTCCTCAAACTCCGTCTTCAATCGCTGAATTTGCCCATAACAGGCTCCAAAGTGCAACTCCTCGCCCGGCTCAAGCGAGCATCGACGGGAAAGGGCAGTCAATCTAAACGAAGACCTGGTCGGCCTCAACGCACTCGTCATACGGCGAACAAAACATCCACACAACAGCCGTCCACTACAGCCAGTGAAATCGACGCCACTCAAGGCCGGCGTCTCAGCATTCCGGAGGACAGCGCCCTCTCCGACCGCGCCTCGCTGTCTTCTATTGAGGACATGCTGCAGTCAGATACAGAGGAAGATCTCTTCCATACTAATCACTCTACTGATCAAAGAGACGCCCTCAGTCCAGCGCAGCGTTCTGCCATTGAGGACATTGTATCCCGGTCCGTACACAGCGCTCTGGACGCCGTTCGTACAAACAGCGCCTTCAGCCCAACGCCCTCCAGCCAAACTCTCGCAGCTTCGGGTATGGCGTCTCCTTTGGGTCTGTCGAGGCCAGTGGACCGTAATATGGAGGACAAAATACTCCGGGGTGAGTACGTTGATCTTGCCTTACTCTTACCTGACAACTTGTATCAGTCCCAGGCCCCTGAAATTCAGCTCCGCTTAGACGACTCGTCCTCAGGTCCCCTGGGTTCCCCGGTCACCATGGTTAGGAAAAGAAAACCCGTTATAGACTCTTTTCAGAAGTGGCTGGAGGCCTACATGGTGTACATGTTGGTCATTGTAACTGCCTATCCAAGACGGGCCCTTGAGCTGATTAAGTACCAGCAGATAATTAGTCGCGCGGTAACTAAATTCAAGGGTCTTGCTTGGCTTTCCTACGACCAGCAATTTCGTCGCCGTGCCTCTTCCAATTTGTCCCTTCAGTGGGACAAAGTAGACCTGGAGTTATGGACGGTGACCTTCGCGGGCCTAGCTAAGCCCCATTGCGGTATCTGCTCGAGTCCCTATCACGCTGAAGATGTCTGTCCTTCCGCTGACCCCTACAGAAAACAGCGTCGTTCCCAGACGGTGTGCTTTGACTTCAACAAGTCCTCTGGGTGCCGGCGCCGAAACTGCAGCTACCCGCACGTGTGCCGCCGCTGCTACTCAAACGGCCACACCGTCCAAGACTGCCCTCAGCAACAATCCAGTGGCCAAGCCCGGAACGCGGGAGTCCCCAGACCCAGTGAGCGAAGCAAGAAGTAAAGTGGAGCAGCAAAGGCGTCATCAGAAGCCATTAGTATCCTCACCTATTGACATTTATCGCTTAGATTTAGAATTAACTGATCACCCAGATCGTAATTTTGTCTTTAATTTGCTAAGTACGCTTAAAGAAGGCGCTCGTATTGGTTATTGTGGGCCTCGTTCAGCCCGGATTTCCCCCAACCTTATCTCTGCGACGCAGCACCCTGATGTAGTTTCTGCCAACCTGCAAAAGGAGGTGAACTTAGGACGGGTAGCCGGTCCCTATCCTGCCCCTCCCTTGGCAAATTTCCAGCGTCATCCAGTGGGAGTTATTCCTAAAAAACACTCAAATGACTGGCGAACTATTTATCACCTCTCCTACCCACAGGGAAATAGTATAAATGACCACATTGCCAAGGATCCCTATTCCCTGAGCTATGTTCGGGTAGACGATGCAATTCATATCCTCCAGTCCCTGGGAAAGGGAGCCTTTATGGCTAAGACTGATCTTAAATCAGCCTTTCGCCTTATACCAATCCACCCCGAAGACTGGAACTTACTGGGTATTTTGTGGAAATCTCAATACTATGTGGACATGTACTTACCCTTCGGGCTTCGCAGTGCCCCGTTCATTTTTAATCAGCTCTCCGATGGGCTCGAGTGGATCCTAAAACATAACTATGGTCTCCAGCGGGTCATTCACATCCTGGACGACTTCTTCATCGCTGAAAGTTCTAGATTAGCTTGTCTTACTAGCTTCAGCACTCTTTTACGGGTATTCATGTCACTTAGGGCCCCGGTAGTAGCGTCCAAGACCATAGGCCCCTCCCAAGAAATAGAATTTATGGGGATCGTTTTAGATAGCATTCGCATGGAGGCCCGCTTACCCCAGGACAAACTTTCCAGGACTTATGACTTGCTGACATCCTTTAAGAAACGCCGCTCCGTGCGCCTGGTTGAGTTACAATCACTCATTGGTACTCTCCAGTTTGCATGTAAAGTGGTAGTCCCCGGCAGGACTTTCCTTCAACGCGCCATTAATTTAACTAAGGGTGTCCCTAGTCGTTTTCATCACATCAGGCTTAACAGGGAGTTCTTTAGGGACCTCGATATGTGGAAAGTTTTCCTCTCCAAATGGAACGGGCGCTCCCTTTTTCTTGAGTCCACCACTACCCCTACTCCAGACCTAGAGCTCTACACTGACGCAGCGGGCTCCGTGGGGTTCGGCGGTTATTTTCAGGGAAAGTGGTTCCAAGGGCACTGGCCTCCCCATATGCTTTTGAACCGAGAGCGGGGTATAAGCATTGAGTGGCAAGAACTCTTCCCCATCGTTGTTGCCTGCGCTATATGGCACCCACTTTTCAAGGGAAAACGTCTGCAGTTTTGGTGTGATAATGAATCAGTGGTATCTATCATAAATTCGGGGCATTCAAAAGCTCCCCTTATCATGGAACTGGTCAGAAAGCTTGTTCTCCTATCCATGGAACATAATTTTCTTGTACGGGCCCGTCATGTCCCTGGGGTTTCAAATGAGATTGCTGATGCCCTCTCCCGCTTTCAGATGCAGCGCTTCTGGGCCCTCGCACCCGATGCCGACCAGATTCCTTGTACCATCCCGCCTTCACTAATGACCCTTTGCGAGAGGAAGTGCTCACCTACGCTTCTTGGGGTCTTTCCAAGAACACAAATCGAGCCTACAGCTGTGGGGAAAAACGCTTCTTACAATTCTGTCTGATGAATCGCCTCCTAGGTCCAGACGGGGATGTCCTACCCGCCTCCGAGGGTACTCTTATTTATTTTGCCTCCTATCTCGCTAGAACGGTGCGTCATAGCACAATTAAACTCTATTTAGCAGCTGTTCGCAACCTCCATATCACTGCTGGGTACAGTGACCCTCTGAAGGGCAAGCTTCTTCTCCACAAGGTCTTACGCGGTATTCTCCGCTACCAAGGCGAACAGCGTATTCGCCGTCAACCGGTTACCCCTCAGGTTCTCTCGGCAATCCGTCCTGTTCTGCAATCATGGCTTAGCCCCCGGGATTTCTCCATGATCTGGGCCGCCTTCAATTTAGCCTTTTTCGCCTTCCTGCGATGCAGTGAATTTACCTACAACAGTGTTCGCAAATTTAGACCGCTTTTGATCCTTCTACTGATTGTATAGCCTTTCATCCAACCCTGGCATGCCCGCAGCGCATGACGGTGCAGCTAAAATCTTCAAAAACAGATGTTTACAGGCGAGGGCAATCTCTCACCATCGCTCGCACTTCGTCCACCCTTTGCGCGGTCTCGGCTATGCGAGAGTACTTTCTCTTAGCACGGCCGCAACAGGGTCCCTTATTTTACTTCCAGTCAGGTAATTTGCTTACTCGGGGAGCGGTTTCGCATCTTCTACGGGACAGTTCGAGGGTCGCAGGTCTTCCTTACCAGAGTCTCAAGGGCCATAGCTTCCGCATAGGTGCTGCGTCGGTTGCCGCTGCTGCCGGCTTGCCAGACTGGCTTATTAAAGTCATGGGTCGCTGGTCCTCAGACTGTTACCAGCTTTATATAAGAACTCCTCAATCTACATTAGAGTCAGTAGCTCCCAGGATGGCTAACATCGTTGAACGTTTCTCGCCGAACTAGCTTCTCACCGGCTTCCATGGCTTGGGGGGATGCATTGCCTTGCATGCATCAGTGGCGGTTAAGTCTGCGCAGCGACTTCCCCCAAGCTTGTTGTTTTTTCATCGCCTTTGAACATCGCTTGCTAACCGATACTCTTGTCCGATCCAGCACGTGCTGTCTGTCATTCAGCTCGTAGTGCTGGGGAGATAAGTGAGGTTGTTTTGTCACGCTATCGCCGGAAGTCGCATGGGCTAACCAAACGCAAGGCAGTGTTCCCCCATTAACGCCATCACGAGTTGTTTGTATTTGAGTAATAGCTCTGGTTCAATCGCAAGTCGCCACGGTTAACTTACTTTCGCTAGGAACAACGACATTAATATATATATATATATATATATATATATATATATATATATATATATATATATATATAAAGTACAGGGTGATCGCAGCGATTGCATGGAAACCAGCCTAACAGAAGGACAAGAAGCAAGTTGTCCAAAGGAGCTATCTACTGAACTTCTATCATGTGTCGCCCGTGATGTTTCACGGAGCTAGAGCAACTGACAGTCCGAGTGTATATGCTTCAGCAAGTTCCGAGAAAATAGTAAAACCTACATAGAGAGAATAACTTTACACCTCCTAGATTTTACATGCGATTTTCTTGACTCGAACAACACATGAGAGGAAGCAAACACCCCAAGAATCCTGACAAAAACATTTCTAAGGGGATCACTTACTTCACAGTCTCGACATGTTTCAGAGAACAGCTGACAGCCATAAGTGAATTTTCTTCAGTTCTTCCAAGAAATAGTAAAATCTAATAAGAATTTTAATCATTAAAATATCGTATTAAAATACTGCAGAGACAAGATTCTCTTGACCCATAATTGTAGCGATTAAGGATCCAAACATTTTCGACATAGAAGGTCTGCAGTTTGGCAATATAAATCGTGGACATTTACACCTTACAACGTTTCTGGACTTGAGATGAAATGACGCCTGATGGTTGCTATTGCAAAACATTTAATGATATTTGATAAATAACGTGTCTCGTTCAGACGTCTTTCTAGGGTAACTTCTAAACAACTTTAAGGATATGTTCCGCCGGGGGATATGTATGCGTTTTTGGAAGCTGCAGGAGAACAGAACTTGCTGCGAAATCTATGATTTCGATTGTGTTTCTCAGTGGTACACCATGCAGTGCGCAGTCATTTTCGAGGAGGTACGTTTACATACAAGTCAGTCGACAATCCAAGCGACCCTCCAAACACGACGGTAAGTTTTAATGCCATCGTTTATAAGCCATGCGTGCCAACAACATTCTGGTCAGAGGTTTTTGCGTGCATGATGGCTGTTTATTTTCTTTTCTTTATTTTGGTTGAAAACAAAATCAACTTTCTGTAAAATCAGTTTGGAGATCATGGCAATCCCTCAGTTGTGGTAATGGACAAAACACTGGACCATGCCAAAAAATGCTTTTCCAAGTGAGCACTATTTAAAGTTCTAAGTTGCTAGTAAACGTGCAATGCATTTTTCATGCGCTTTGCGTTTATGTTCGTCCCACACAGCCTCTAGCCACCATTTTGAGTAATTTTACTAAAATATGAACAGCGGCTCAACTACTGAACACAAAAAAAATTCAAAAAGCGGAAATTCAGCTCAACATTTCTTTATAGCTTTTAGTAAGTAAGTATGTAAGTAAGTAAGTAAACCTTATTTGATAAGTAGGTTGTAGAGGGGATTTGGCAGCCGAAGGCCTGATGTGGACCTAATATACACAAAATATAAAATTTTACAAACACGAAAGATATTAACAAAAGAATGAGAACTATGTACAGGGGAAAATTAATAATCATATATACATATTTGATTCACTAGAACCTAATTAAGACAATATTGCCAGAAATCAGACAGATCAAAAATATATAAAATCATCTTTTTTTGCAGTGATCAAAGTCGCTTCCTTGCTGAAATAAAACCCAGCAATGTCTTTGACGTGTTTCTTTAATATCTGCTTATAAGAATAAAAATTTTCAGGTACTTTAACTAGTCTATTTAAAAAATTCCAGATCACAGGGCCTCTGTACTGTAAAGTGTTTCTTCCAGTATCAGATTTAAACCTAATGATATTAAATTGATTGGGAAAGCGAGATGACCTAGAAGTTGCATTTTTAGAGAAACGTTCACGAACAGATTGGTTTGAAGTTTCAAAGTACACTTTGTGCATTAACATAAGAACGGACTTTTTATAAAAGTAAGAGAAAGGGAGCCAGTTCGATTTAATGAGACAGATGTCATCAGCCAGCGACGGTTGAAGGTTGTTTATAATACGAGAAGCTCTTGCGTGGATTAAGTTCAGAGAATTCATTGCAGAGGGGGAGCAATTTCTCCATACTGAAATACTATATGTTATGCTAGGAATAATAGATTTGAAGTATAATTCCTCAGGTGACTGTTTAGGAAGAATTCTCATTCTCTTTAGTGCTCCAACTTTTTGTGTGAAGTGCTTCTTCACAGAGTCAATGTGCACAGACCATGAAATTCTATTGTCGATTTTAACTCCTAGGCAAGTGGTAGAGTCAACCAGGTTAATTAAGCCTGTCCCAAAGTAACGGGGAGGGAGAGGACCAATAAAGGTGGATTTCTTTAAAATCATTGCCTCAGTTTTGATTGGATGGATGGTTAGTCGATTCTTGACACTCCACATGAGGACTTGCTTCATTGTTTCATTTAGAGATGATATAACTTGGTCGACATTTGGGCCAATACAGTACACTGTGGTATCGTCTACATACATGTAAAGATCTCCTGAATCAGTGTGGTCAGGGAGATCATTAACGTATATGGTGTACAACCTAGGGCCGAGAAGCGAGCCTTGAGGAACCCCATAGTGCACAAAGTCAGTGGCAGACCTGCAGTTATTTACTTCAGTAAACTGGCGTCTGTTAGATAGATAGCTCATAAGCCATTCATGGAGTGATCCTGATATACCAATAGCATGTAACTTATAAGATAATATGTCGTGGGGAACAGTGTCAAAAGCTTTTTGGAAGTCAATAAAGACCGCTCCCACTGTCCGACCGTTGTCAATTGCTATCTTCCCCTTCTCAGTCATTGAAATCAGCGTTCCTTCAGTCGAAGTCGAAGTTTCATTGTTCCAAATTAAAATAATTTGGCTAACACACAGCCTAAATCTGAATGTTTACAATATGCATATTTAAGGAAAACACTGGTCACTGATGCAAACAATTAAGGGGAATAGTTATTTGCAGTGGCACGACCAAGGAATTCTCAAAAGGGGAGGAGGAAATATTGTGGTCTGTTATAATAACTTGGAACAATAAGGCTGGGTGGAAGGGGGGGAGGGGGGAGTCGCAATACTGGAAATAGATCTAGCTTTGTACGTTGCAGAGCAGTTAACAGACATAATTTTGTCATAAACACTGGAACAATGAGTTATAAGTCAGGCTATCCTGAGCCGTGTACATGGTCAAACAGCACACCTAGGGAGCGCGAAAAAAATTAGAAAAACATTAGCCTGAAGCATAAACAAAAATCCAATCTAAGAGGTTTCTAAATATCTCAAAAGATATCCGGATATTTGTATATAGGCCTAATGAAATCTACCGTGAGAGGCCCCGGAGAGCGTCCCCTGGAGCGGCCCCAGTGACAAGCTGATGCAAATTTCTTTCTAGGAATTCGCCACTCCCTCCCTTTATAAAATGTTTACTCAAAACAACTTCAAAGGGTATGTGCGTGTTTGGAATTATGTCCTTTCCAGCTGCGTGAGAATGGAACTTTCTGGGAAAAGCTTAATTTCGATTGTGTTTCTTATGCTCGTACACGATGCAGTGTGCACTCATTTTCGAGGAGGTACGTTTACCTACAAGCCAGTCAATCCAAGCGACCCTACAAACACGACGGTAAGTGTCTTTGGAAAATGTTAGCGTCCATGAATCGTTCATGAAGCAAGTGAAGTGCTGTTCAGTGGCTTTTGGGTTAAACAGTTCCACGTCAGATGGCTTTTTATTCATTCTTCTTGATTTGGATAATGAAAATGAGCCCAGATAGCAACAATTTAGCTGATACTGCGAAGTCTTCGTTTGTTTGTCAACCTTGTGAAGATAACTATCCTCACAGGGTTGATTAATTAGACATAGAAACATTTTGAGCTCAATGAATCCAAACATATTAGATGGCGTAGAATGCCCCTTGATTATATTTATAAGTGTTTATAGTTTCTTTTTGCAAAGATCAGAGACTGGCACATAAGAAAACAAACTTGTTTCGACGTAGGATCAGTCTTCATTTCCGAGAAGTCCGCCATCTTAAATCTGTTTGTACGAAATCGTACTGTTGTGAAATGATCCTTTTGTGATAGTAGCATTATTAAAGATGCATTCTATTTGTTTGTTTTCTGTAGTCTGCCATTCCTAGCTTGTTTTCAGGCTACATCTTAATCATTTTCACCAACCAGCTTGTAGCATGAATCCTTTTCTGCGTTATTGGGTTGATTTTCGTAATTAACAATCTCCTCGGCTCGCTCGTTCTGATCACTGCAACAGCTCTATTTTGAAGCGGGCCAAGAAGCAGAGCGCGATACACGAGCGTGTTCCGTACCAATAAAACATGCTTTCTCTGCAGGTTATGTTTAAAGAAATCGGCACGACATGTTTGATTGAGTGACTCAGTTTCTAGTTCGATTGCATTGTTCAACTATGAGCACGATATGGTTGAACAACCTTTGAAGACTGCATGAGGAGTTTTCCCACATTCCCTCAAACTTTTGATCAGTAGACTGATGAATCTTTTAATTGGCAAGTTTACTTGACGTAATTGGTGTTTCAGAATCGATTGTCGTCAGATTCCTGTTTGTATTTCAATTGCAAATGATTGATCACTGAACCAAAATATTGTACTGGGCAAAGGACCACTGCAAGATTTTATAACACAGCAGTGCGATATGCAGAGAAGCTGTGATTTATTTGCGTTTTATTCTAGTATGTTTTAATGATCACTAAAATTAAAATGAGCATTTTTGTAGAATACAGTGACAGAAATTAATGATAAGCATTTTAAGCGAGGCAACAAGGCATGAATTAGCAAGGCTAATTATGATATCTGTCATGAATTTAAAGAAAACGACAAAACTTTAAGTTTCAAAGACATTTTTCAACAGATTCTCCTGTCATCCTCAGTTAATTGATTTACAAAGCGTTGGAAGTAAAATTTATAATAAGTAGAAAAATGCTAAGTGAAAAGCGTGAAAGCTAAACAACATCTGAGATGTTACAGTGCTGGGATAAAAAACTTATCTGAACTATCCAACAAAGGTTGTTTTCAGAAAAATTGACGCGTGATAGAAGCTCAATAGGTAGTTTTTTTGGGCCGACCATGCTTCTGGTCCTTCTTTTAGGCTGGTTTCCATGTAATTGCCACGATTCTTGCAATATTGGAGGAAATAGTGAATATTTAGCAGATTTAAAGGCTGCTTTTAAGATTTGTGCTTTGGCGAGATTTCAAGAGTTTTAGAAATTGGTATTTATTCTTTGATTTATTTTTCTATATACTAGCTTTTATATCTATCACTTTGACTGTAATTAATTACTGAAAAACAAGTTTTAATGTTGTGTCTAGTGTTATAATGTGTAGTGTTATAATGTGTCTAGTGTTACATATAGCTTCTGCTATATATTTATGCACATTATATGCAGAAGCTGCAGAATGTAATTTGTCTCACTAGACACTTTCTCTTAAGTATTAATTATGGAGCACACGGCGGCTAAGATTGCTTGTACAGCCTCAACTGACCATAGTGGTCAAGCATTCCAGTCATATATGAGAAAAACTATCGAAGAGGCTTTATAAACTCCTATCAAAGTCACGACACGTTTCAGACAACAGCTAAGAAGCCTGAGTGAATCTACTTGAACCTTTTCTTCCGAGAAATCAGTTGTAAAAACCATATATTCCGGGGATATATAAAGAAGAACTTTTACACCTCTTGTTGTCAAACTTTTCATGCGATCGTCTTGACTCGAAAAACCGGTGGAGCAAGCAAGCAAGCAAGCACCTAGAATCCTGCCAGAAACGTTTCAAAGAGGTCAGTTCTTATTTTAGAGTTTCGAAACGTTTTAGAGAGCGGCTGACAGCCCCGAGTGAATATGCTTCTGTTATTCCGAGAAATAATAAAATCTATATAGAGAATAACTTTATACATCTTGCTGTGAAGATTTTTCATGCGATTTTCTTGACTCGAACAACACACGAGAGCAAGCAAACACCCCAAGAATCCTGACGAAAACATTTCCAAGGGGGTAACATATTTCAAAATTTCGACAGCTTCAGAGAACAGCTGACAGCCCTGAGTGAATTTTTTCAGTTCTTCCGAGAAGGTCGAGAAATAGTAAAATCTATTATTAATTTTAATCATTAAAATATTGTATTAGTAAAATACTGCGGAGAAAGACTTTATTGACCTATATAATTGTTGCGATTATGGATCCAAAAATTTTTGGCATAGAAGGTCCGCAGTTTGGCAATATAAATGTCGGAAATTTACACCTTCAGTGCAACGTTTCTGGAACTGAAATGACGACCTGAGGTGCCATTGAAACCCATTGATATTTGATATAATCGTGTCACGCTCAGATGTCTTTCTAGGAAACCTCTAAACAAATTCAAGGACATGTCCCGGGGATTAAATGTACGCGTTTTTGGAAGCTGCAAGAGATTGACACTCGCTGCGAAATCTATGATTTTGATTGTGTTTCTTGTGCTCGTAAACGATGCAGTGTGTAGTCATTTTCGCGGCGGTACATTTACATACGAGTCAGTCAGTGAACCCCAGCGACCCTGCAAACACGACGGTAAGTGTATTTAGAAAATGCCAGCGTTTCTAACCAGCCATGTCTGAATCAAACAACAATCTGTTCAGAGGTTTCTACGTGAATTATGGTTGTTTATTTAATCGCCTTTATTTCGGTTGAAACAAAAAAAAACGTACTTACCAGTTTGGAGATCAAGGTAATCCCTCTGTTGGCATTGCGAAGCAACCCTGCAGAACACCTTGGCTTCGTCAAGCGATGCTAGTTGACGAGCGCGAAAAAAAAATAGAAAAACATTAGCCTGAAGCATAAGCAAGTAATCGTTAATTTCTCTTAAATGCCACATTTTTTAAAGTATCTACGAGGTTTTTAAACATCTCAAAAGATATCCGATTATTTGTAAATAGGCGTAATGAAATCTTCTACCTTGAGAGGTCCCGGAGAGCCTCCTCGGGAGCGGACTCAGTGCTTACTTACTGGCTTGCAATGTTACCGAACGGTGCACCGTGAAACAACTGACGAGCTTTAAATCACGAGCCCAATTAATAAAGTGGTGAGGGGCAAAGATCAGAGACTGGATATGCAGTAATGAAACAAGCTTGTTTCGGAGTAAGTCTCGCAGTATAATGCGCATCGTGGCGCATGAAAATTTCCAAGAATTCGGCCATCTTAAATCTGTTCATACGAAATCATACAATAAAATCATGATCTCAGCTTGTTGTTATAACAGCATTATAGATCCATTCTCTAGTCCGCCATTCTTCTCTTTTTTTGCGTTTTCTGTGGCAAGGAAAGAAGGGAGGGAAAAATCGTACCGTAGTTCATCTCGTGCGAAGAGACCGTTAGTTACTGTTCGTGAACCGTTTCAACCTTTTTCTGGGAAACTAGATCGTTGAGATTTAATTTAGTGGTACAGTTTTAAGCTCCGCATTTTGTTCTATCTCAATGTAATTACGGGCATGTGCTTTGTACATTGGATATTTTGCAGTGCGGCTTCCGCAACCAAGGCCTCCCGACAAAGATAGTTAACGTTTTCCCGATTCCCGCACCGTATTAAGTTGAAATCCCGCATCGATCCCGAAAATACCCTTCCAGAACCTCATTTATTAATGCTGGAATGAAAACCTCAAATTTTAACAATATGATTCTGACAAATGTTTGATCTTAGCGAGATTCAATATACCCGGAGAAACAATAAAACCTACATAGAGAGAATAACCTTACACTCCCTGTTGTGAAGATTTTTCATGCGTTTGTCTTGACACGAACAACACACGTGGGAGCAGGGAAACACCCCAAAAATCCTGCCGAAAACATTTTAAAGGGGACCACTATTTCAAAGTCTCGACATGTTTCAGAGAACAGCTGATAGCACTTAGTGAATTTTTTTCAGTTATTCCGAGAAATAGTAAGATCTTTTAAGAATCTTAATCATTAAAATATCGTATTAAAATACTGCATGAGAAACATTTTTTTTGACTTATAACTGTTGCGAACAAGGATCCAAACGTTTTCGGCATGGAAGGTCTGCAGTTTGGCGATATAATTGGCGGACATTTACACGTTAGAACGTTTCTGGACTCGAAATAAAATGACGCTTAATGGTTGAAAAACATTTAATGATATTTGATATACATCGTGTCACGCCAGAGCTCTGGTGTCACGCTCAGATGTCTTTCTAAGAAACCTCTAAACAACTTCAAGGATATGTACGCGTTTCCAGGTACGCTCTTTTCGATCTATGTCCTTTTCAGCTGCATGAGAATGGCACGCAGCGAAATCTATGATTTCGATTGCGTTTCTTGTCAGTCGTAAACGATGCAGTGTGCAGTCATTTTCGAGTCCTTACATTTACATACAGTTTTAAGCTCTACATTTTGTCCTATCTTTGTGTAATTATGTGCATAGGCTTTGTACATTACATGTATGTCTTCCACAACCAAGACCACCCGACAAAAATTCTCCGCATCTGATTTATTAATGTTGGAATAAAAACCTCAAACGTCAACAACACTATTGCTCAATTCGCTTGGACGGGTTTGAAAATCCTACTGTAGTAAACCCCAGTACTCTCTGAAGCCCCGACGGGGATTACTCCCTATAATGGCCTATAAGGGGAGACTCCGCCCGGAAGGGGTTCTTTTTTCAAGCTTCAGGTATATAAAAGGGTACGGATTTCAAAAGTTGAGATATATGGAAGGGTAGGTTAGTTATTTTAAAGGTCCTTTCATTAAAATATTTCGAAAAGACGTACCGTTAATATGGCTGTATCATTAATTCATTAAGCATACAGTCGAACCTCCGGTTGCGACCACCTCTCGTAAGCGACCACCTCTCCTCAGCGACCAGTTTTCCAAAATACCAAACGTTTCCCAGTCAAATCACTATATTTGAAACCTCTTGTAAGCGACCGCGACCATTTTTAGAGCCAAAAGTTTGAAAATTTCTTTTGTTTTCAACCTCCCGTAAGCGACGACTTGACAAATAATAGAGCCAAAATTGGATAATAAGGTGTTGTAACAATAGCGCAATACTCGGCCGTACAAGAGACTGATATTTTTCAATGGCAAGCACAGTATTGTTTATCAATAAAACATTTAAAACATTAGGTAAGTCTCTGCGGTAACATATGCTAATGAGGCAAAATTCTCACCTAATATGGTCTCAGCTCTCGTAAGCGACCACCTCCCGTAAGCGACCAGCTTGGCTTGACATTTTGGGTGGTCACTTACGGGAGGTTCGACAGTACTGGATAATTAATTGTGGACAATCAAATAATAATATTAAGCAAATAAAATAACAAATAAATGAATAGATAAATGAATAAGAGATATAAATTTGTAGTCATAAGTTAAAAATGTACTTAGGTAAGAACGTAAAACGTAAAGCCCTGGCCAAACGATCGCAACATGTCAATGCAGCATATCGCAGCATTGTTGAGCGCAACATGTTGCGCGCATCTGGCCACCCTGTTGCGACATGTTGGGTGTTGTTGGCTAAGTTTGAGAATGGTCAAATACGAGCCAACAACACGCAACATGTCGCAACACGTCGCAAGAGGGTGGCCAAACGCGCGCAACATGTTTCGCCCAACAATGTTGTAATATGTTGTGTTGACATGTTGCGATCGTTTGGCCGAAGCTTAAAACTTGACTTCATTTCAAGGTTTTAGGAAAGGGATGTAGTGATGTACAAAAGGGGTAACTTTTCTGTCAAAATTATTATTATTATTACAAAATGGTATTCAAAATGGTAAGGGATTGGGCCTCAGTCGGGGCGGAGCGGAGAGTTAATAGCACATTCCCAACATTGGCCGTGGCAAGTTAATGCTTAGTTTGCAATGTTTTCGAATGGTAGACCGTGAAGCATCACTGCACGAGAAACTTGATTTTTGTTTTTAGTACACACGTGAACCTTTATGCGAATGTGCTTACCCCTGATACAGTATTGCCCAAGGTATACTAATAGTACAGATATTTTGGAAAAGGACAATATTTGTGACGACAAATCTAAGCATTTAACACCGGCTACAAAAACTCGAACCCGTGGATCGCATGTTGAGCACACGAATAACGCTGTATTTAAGTATCATATTTTCCTAGAACTGTCAGAGAATGGACTAGTCTCCCAATTGATGTTGTAATCTCAGAATCTTTACAAATTTTTAAGTTTTAATTAAGCAGTTACTTACAAGTTTAATTGGTTAGATATCACTAGTGTTTTATATATATTTATGTTTTATTGCTATTATTACTATTATAATTATAATTATTATTATATTTATTTATTTGTATTAGTATTACTTTAATTGCATTTACAATATAGATAGGACCCTGCGCGCGCTCTGATTGGTCAAAACCCATGTTTTATTCAACAAATAAAGAAGCCCCGACTGTGCTCTGTTCTGTTGTAAAGCACGCAGGAAGCGGTAGAGCACGAAAGAAGTGTAGGGGAAAACACGAGACGTAGTCGAGTGTTTTTCCCTACTTCTTGAGTGCTCTACCGCTTCCTAAGTGCTTTACAACAGAACAGAGCACAGTCGAGGCTTCTTTATTTGTTTTATGATGAAGAATCAGATAATTTCCCCACGCATTCGACTGAATTTTCAAACCAAACTTTATTTTCCAAACGAGCAAAAGTCGCGTCAGCCGTTCACTGTTCTCTGATAAAGCACGCTAAAATAAGCCAATCACAATCCTTGTTAGAATTGTTCAAATAATTTGATTGGCTAACGAAGCGACAGCTGTCAATCACAAACTGGACTTCAGCTAAGCTTTCAGTTTCGAGAAGTTTGAGCGGCTCTCGAGAGAAGAACGATGCCTTCAAAGTTCGCTTTTAAGTTAATTTTTAAATACGGATCTCAAGGCAGGTAAAGGTTTATAGTCCAGAGGAATCCGGCCGTATTGTGGCCCATGAAAACGAGCACTTTTCCAGTGGAAATTACGAAACGCGGAGCTCAAAGCTTGTGGATGTAAATGCGAAATGCCGGGTTGAATTTGAAAGGAGCTACGGTTATTTACGGCTTGTAGCCGCATGCGGCAAGATTGCCCGAACTAGCGTAAAAGTTAGAAAGACTTAACGGCTCCCACTCGTTCTACTTCGAACACAGAAGAGAATATCAGAGCAAGTTTTGCACTGACCACTCGTCGGTTTACTTCGCTGAGATGACCGGAGAACGAGCGTTACTACACTGCATGTAAGTGTTGTTTGAGCAAATGAGCATTTTTAATTGTAAATTTACAAAAATAAAGCTTCTCATCATAAACAGAGACAGTTCAATTGTTTTCTGTCGTTTTTTTACTTCTTAGTATAATTTCTGCCTTCGTAACAAAATTAATGTCTTTATTGAAGCACTGTTTAGGTTGAGAATTTGTGAATTTCGCTACAGCTGTACATGTTTTGTCGGCGGGAATCAAGCAAAACTTGTTATTTTAGTACAGTTTTAAAACTACTGTTGCTAAGAATGGTCTCTGTGAGCCATATTTACTGCAGAAAAATAGCTCGCTTCCAGTGCGTTTGTCTGAGTCACAGGGGATGTTTAATTTGGGTCCGAAGCAAAAATTTGGAAGCCTACTTACCGTCATCAACCCGTGCTCTGTTCTCTGATAAAGCACGCTGTTTCAGCCAATCAGAGCGCGCGTTATATGGAAACTTTATTATAATAGAGTATAAAACGTAGAAAAAGCGTGGTGTAAAATCTATACCATAAAGCAAATAAAGAAGCCTAAGCCTTGTATTACACTGTGATAAAGCACTCCGGACATTTGAGAACACGAGTGAAATGTAGAAAACACTCGCCTGCGGCTCGTGTTTTCTACATTTCCCTCGTGTTCTCAAATGCTAGTCGTGTTTTATCACAGAGTAATACACGGCTCAGGCTTCTTTATTTGCTTTATGATATAGATTTTACACCACGCTTTTTCTAAAAAAGTTAGCGTGATAACTGTATATAGTTTCTACTGTCTCACTAAATGAAGAATGCAGAGTAAGATCAACCAGAGATTTCCGACCATTTTCCGAAGATTTTGTCAACTTGATGTAGATTACGAAAACTTTTCTTTCCGTTTTCAGGTGATCATAACATTCCGAATCGGTTGGCGAAGATCGTTCGACTCCAGCACGTTCTGTGACCAAAGCACTATAAGCTCTGGACAGTTGATTGGCATAGATGACTACTTAAAGTGCCAGGACCGTTGCTACGGAAACGTCGGGAGTTTGAAATTCAGTTGCACGGATTTTAGTATAAGTGAAGACTGGACAACTGGCACCAACAGTTTTCAATATACCTTTCCAATTCCTAGCATATCACCTCGCTACTATCAAGTCAGGTTAGTCTATAACGATCTTTATAAATTATGATTGAAACAAAAAGTGGCTTTACTTTCATGGCATAGATGAATCCCACTTAGAAAAAATAACAATCAACGTAAAGAAAGTTATATCAGTCTGATTTGATAATAAGGCCATCACCTATTTCTTCGGGTAGGATTCGTGTAGAAGACGTTTATTGATTTTGGGCCGGTCGGAAGGAGTGAAAAAAAAAAAAAGGGTTCCGCCCCACCCCCACCCCCCCCCCCCCATACCAAAAAGCAAACTGAGAACAAAGACCGACATCATAACCGTGGAGCCCGGAAGCAGATCAGCGTGGAGACGACGGAGAACTCCACTCTGATGTTGAGAACTCTGATGCTGATATTTTGCGAGTAGGTTTTTCATAGAACCAATTTTACCTTGAACCAGTTGCCGACTGCGTGGTTGGTTCAAATCAGTAAATTGTTCCAATTTACGTAGAGAAAAAAATACACCGCGAAGAAACGGAAAGCAGAGTCGCGCGCGGCAGTACTGTTTACTGATAACTTGGGTTTAACGAGCACTATACGTTCTCACAACGACCAACCAGTTTCACATTAAAGTTCATTAAAAATCGGAGGATCAACGAAGGAAGGAAGAGGCTCAGGACAAAAAAGTTGTCTCCGACCCTAAACGTGGAGTGTATCACGCTAACGATGCTAAAACGCATGCAACCGCAAGGAAAAGTATCTAACGCTGTTGTTTTGCCTTATGTAATGTATCTTTCACCTGGTTTATGAAGTCAACACTAACGAAGACCAATCTGCGCATGCGTTAAAAGCAAATTGCCTTGTTCCCTCGCCATGTTCTAGAAAGACTAGGGAGGGAGAGCAAAACGTTTTCTGAAAGAAGTAACGAAGGCCACACGTTTCACGAAGACCTACCCCATCCTCGCTTTAAGACAAGAAGTAATAAAACAAACTTTTAAATCAACACGTTAGTATGTTAGCAGCTTAGCGGTTTAGCGTTTGGCAGACAGCAGCCCTCTAAACCCTCTCCACAGCTTACTCTGCAGTAAAAAATGACCTCTTGGGTTACCTTCAAGAGTTACTTTTGCTTATGTTGCTTCTTCTAAGGGACCTAATACAACATTCTTGATCCACAGCTACCAGGGCTCTAATTGGATTGCCTTGGTACATGAGTCAGCAGCACAATGGCAAGTGCGCATGTACGTGAACCTCACCGTACGAAATGACACAGGACGTATGAATACGTCCCCTGTAACGACAATGACGCCGATAGTACGTTTGAAATTTGGATGTAACCACACCATTTTTATCCCAGGTATGAATCCTTAACGCTTACGTTTTTCCAGTTTGGTAGCTGCGCCTAAGTAACGCCGTGTAAACTCGCTCTGTCTGCCTGCCTGTCTGCCTGTTTGCTTGTTTGCCTGTTTGCCTGTCTTTCTTCGCTCTCTTGTCCTTATACCAGGGGAAACCCGATCGTTTCGGTAAATAATCTGTTTGGAAGGCGTTTACTGAATTCCCTCCAGTTGTCTTTTCGAACTTTCGTGATATGTGAAATGTAATGCCTACTTGTCGTTTTGCATGAGAACTGCAACGAAAGTCAGCTATGATTTTCGATAGTTGCCTTATATCTTAAAGGAGACGGAGAAGAATAAGTAAGTAGGTACGGTTTTCGGAAAGAAATAATAACTTTGGATTTCGGGAAATGGACAAAAAAGCCCCAATCAATTCGAGGAGATTCAAGTTTCCCTAGAATGACTAAACATAAAACAATTTTCTTGCCGCGCTAAACACTCCAGATAGCCTAAAACAGCGTTTTAAAGGGTATTAGAGGAAACCGTCATTGGATGCGCCCCTGGTATATAATCAAAACATATATTTCATATCTTGATAGTGACTGACGACGACAACGATGAGGTACGGTGCCGTTGGGCGAGGGGATATGACGACTGTGGACATATCTGTGGAGCCAATGGAATACCAAACGCGTGGATGTATTTTGTAAGTCCCAAAAGTACAGTGTGCGGGGACCACCTGAGCCGAATCTAAGGGCGCGGTACAAGATAGGGCTGTTGGAGAGCGAGAATTTCCCCGCGGCTCAAAAAACTCTCTAACTAACAAGAAAACTAAGTAACTAATGATGATCCAAGTCTGATGTTTACTGACACTGTCTATGCATTGTGACGCAAATAAACATACATTGTCGTTGTTATAAAGCAACATACCCTTCCTTAGTGTTACCGGAAGGCTACTTTTTAACCCCTTATTAGCTTTACTGCCAACAAACTTCTTTTCGAACCCGTATTTAGCGGCCACCTATTAAACGGCCACCCCTATTAGGCGGCCAGTAATCAAAATCCCGATGAGGGCTTTTCTATTGTTTTTACCTCTGTTAAACGGCCAACCCCTTTTAGGCGGCCACTATCCGTTTTCCTGAGGGTGGCCGTTTAATAGGGGTTGAACTGTATTTAATTTCACTCTGATCGATTAGCTTTTAAGTTAGTCTGGGTGAATTTACCTAATTTTCTGTTTCAATTATCTTTTTCTGTAACTAAGAGTTTTCTATTTTGGTAATAAAGTATGTATTGTTGTTACTCGGGACCACGTACCTCCGGAATAGCGCATCGCATTATTTTCAAGTATATCTTCCTTAATCCGTCTTAATATTTTTCAGTCGTGACATATCTTTTATATTTTTGTTTTCTTATATCTTTTTTTGTTGTTTTTCTACCCAAGAAAACTTATGTTTTTCTATAAGAAATGTTCAAACCTCAGCGGAGGAGAGAGCTCCGCCCCCGTCTGCCAACCTTGCCGGAGGTTAGAAGAGTGCTAACCATTTGCAACTGCTTTCACTGTTACAGCGCGAATGTAAAATCGCATACAGCGCAACAGAATACACGGGTTTTTACGCTGCTGCTGTTATGATTGAAGACTTTGCTACGTCAACCGCCACACGGGCGTTGAGCAGCATTCCGTTGCAGTTCTTGGTGTACGTTTTTAAGTCAAGGGAGGCGTGTGACGAGCGTCCTGAGTTCTCGGAAGAGACTCGGGCCGAGGGATCATGCATTGGGATTCCCCCAGGAGGAACATACTTTGATCGGATCATCGTGCGAGCTGGTGGACCATCAAAAAGGTGTTGTTAAACTCAGCTATGCATTGTCGCTCTAATTATTTCTAGCTTCTTTTGGTTTTTAGAAGGCCACACAACCATGCCCGATCTTCAAGTTATCACCTTGAAAATTGTGACATTCCTACCAGAGGTCCTGCCAGGCACTCAGGGGACTGAGAAGGCGATAGGCATGGCTGAAAGCCTCAGTTCCAAATAGCCTGAATAAGTTCGAGAACGCTGTGTTCTCACTTAAGGACGTTCGCGCTAATTGTTTCTCCGCATCCTTTCTGCGCACGCAAATTCACACGCCACGGCATGCATGAGCGCGGGCGCTAAGTAATAAAATGAACAATGATAGGGCAGATGGCCACTGCTATAGTTTTGCCTGAATTTAACGATCTTTGATGCTCGGTGACCCCTATTTTTCTGTCGATGGATTATTTTCTCTGCCGATTTTCTACGTTTAGCGAAAAAAATAAAAAAAATCTACCGATTAGAAGTTTGAGTTTTTTGCAAAATGCACCATTGAATTCCGTTATTTTCAGCTCTTCGTTTATCTGTACGGCGGTTTCAAATGCCTCTCGGAGGGTTAAGTTTTGTGAAAACGTTGGCAACATTTAAAATTATTTTCGCAACAGACTCACATCTACAAAATATGACTAGGATCATTTGCCTCCGTTGACTCACCTTCGATATTTTTACTGTAAGCCCCTGTAGACCATGCTGAATTACGTGGCCAATTTTTCAAAATCAGGGTAGTTTTCCACCCGCTTTATCTCTGAAACGAAGTCGGTGACCCCCAATGTTTTTGCATTTCTGACGCAAGTAACTCATTATCTGACTGCACTGAGTCAAAATTCAAGAAAAAAATTTATTGAGTGGAAAATTTTCGAGCGAACGTCCTTAACTAAAACGGTTTTTTGTTAACCTGGCATGCCTCGTTGCGCTTGGATTATAAAAAGAATTGTTTTTTAGGTCTCTCAGTCGTAAATTATTTACAATGTTGTTAGCAAACCAGTGCTTCCTATTCTAGTGTGGCGGATGACTTACGTAGCCCAATGAGATTGTAGCTTGAAGCCAAAATGGTTTTCAATCTACATATTTATCAACCAACAGACACACTATCATTTCATATCCAACGGGCGCTCATGAAATAATTTTTGCCCTATCATTACCAAATGATTTAATTGTGAAAGAGCTTTGAACCAGTTGTAGTGACAATACACGTCAAATGTTCGCGCATTTACGATACCATTACGATACGTTCAACCATATATACGTGTTTTGCAGTATCGTGGAGGTAACTACAAGTAGTCCCCCCGGATTTATCAAATCGTCTGTGGCCCAGTATGCACCACAGGAATATTACGTCAATGTCACGTGGACACCAACGACGTCACAGATAGATTCAAAGCTGTTTTGTTTCACAGGACTGGAGAATTCTGGGTAAGGGAGGACTTGTGGTCACGTAACTGTGACTCTGTGTCTCTAACTGGAGGTCATTCTGTAAAGAACAGTCTTGACTGGCGTGTCCTTAGCAGGTGTTTTTCAGCAAACAGTCACCGTTACGATGCTGGATGGCAAGAGAATGCAGTAGCCTCCAAAATAACTCACTCAGTCAGCCATTCAGTCTGGACCTTTCTATGATTTCATTACCCTTATTACAGTGCGTAGCTCACCGTCTGGCGGATTTAATACCATGTGACCGTTTGTTGCAAAAATTCCATTGTTAAAAAGAAAATCGCGATTAAGGCCGCGCCCATTTTCAATATTTAAGAGATACGAAATTTTTTCAATTTAGTAAGACATTACCCTTCTAATAGGCCAGGGATATGCTTCAAGGCCTTGTTTGTTCCTATCATTTATTTTTTTTGACGCCATTGAAATGTTCGGTTATTATTGCATTGCAATTCAAAGTAATTTTCTATGTAGCTGGCGCTTCCAATTGTACAGAAAGGTGTCCACCCGACAAGAGAAAGGTGTTGCCCGAGCAGTACATGTGACATAATGGTAGATGATTTAGTCACAAATGGATAAATTTCAATTTTTATTAAGTTTATTTGTTAAATTGCTAGTTTCATTAATCAATTTGGTTTCACGTTGTTTTCAGGATAACAACTGATCAGCGATGCGTTACACTGCTTGTTGGAGGTAAACTTATTGATGGTGATAAATAATGATAACAGGACTGAGTGGAGTCCAATTCGGTCTGTAATCATACGAATAATGACAAATTCGGACGGCCGCGCAGCGGGAGTCCGATTTTTTTTTTTTTTTATCACGAGTATGATTACAGACCGAATTGGACGACACAAAGTCTTATTACCAATTAATCATAAAAATTAGAATTTCTAAAAAAGAAAAATAGCCATATGTAAGTAAGGGAAAATTTGCATTAAAAGACTGACAACGGAGGCGTAAATTGTTTAATGTCGCTCTGAAATTGAGATTGGCTGATTTAAACTACAACTTTGAATGTGATTGACTCATTGAACTGTCCGATAACAACTTGGCAAGTAAATTAGTGGAAAATTGGAGTTTTTTTAAACCAATCACAAGCCAGGAAATTGTAATTTTTATGATTAAAGTAATAATAACAAAAATGTTATTAATAATATCATTATTATTGCTTAATATGTTGCTTATTAAGTGATCAAATACTTTATCAACTACAAAGTGTAGTGTTACCTGTGTATAAAAGATATGTCCAGAAATGCATGCGGCAACGAAAATCGTCAAATCCACGAACATTCACTCAGTTTGACGAAATTTCGTCAAATCTGCCAATTTCGTTACTGCGTGCATTTCTGGACAAAAGTGGTGTATAGAGTCTATTTCTTCCGGAATTCCGCAAGAGTTTCCTTTAAGTCATTATACTGATTATACATCAGATCAACCTTAGGAATACTATTTTACGGATTTGTATATTATCCTACTGACCACTTACGCTCTACAAAGTGGTTGTGACTTTTAGTCTGTAGAAGAAATCTTAACGTGTTAATTCAAATGAAAGCTATTGAAAAGCACTTTCACGTAGTGCTGCTT
Source organism: Orbicella faveolata (assembly GCF_042242905.1). Taxonomy (NCBI): domain Eukaryota; kingdom Metazoa; phylum Cnidaria; class Anthozoa; order Scleractinia; family Merulinidae; genus Orbicella; species Orbicella faveolata. The sequence continues at coordinate 3,631,195 of NW_028301553.1, forward strand.
GCTTCGTGTTAACTTGGTATCTATTTTATTACATCATGCTCATGTTGTTAACTTTTACTGATGTAGCTCTGCGCTTATTATTCAATGATTTTGCTTGAAAGTCTTCAAACAATTTTATTTTGAGACACAAGGAGTGTTTGCACGCATTGACCACCTACTTTTTCCCTTGGCAGTTGCCCCGCCACAAATCGTGAGATTGTCACCAACAGGAGAGGTTCTACCGGACACTCGACAATGGATCATAACTTTTGACAAGCAGGTAATCATCTGACGGTTAGACACTTCAAACAGCTTTTTAAGCCTTTTTTTGAGGACTCTCGCTATTACGGATCCAAATGACGGTTTCGAGAGTGTCCGCTATAATGAGAGTTTACTATAAACTCTAGATTCCTCCTTTTAATAGACATAGACAAAGACAAAGACATAGAAACAGACACAGACACAGACATAGACACAGACAAAGACAGTTTATTTTACTCGGACAACACCCTTAACTATTGTAACGGTGCGTCCCATAGACTTGATAAACAGAGTCTACAGGACGCACCAGCTAGTTTACAGGTGCGCCAAGAAAACAAATTAACAAAGTAAAAATATATGTGCAATCCACCATAGGAAAAAAGGTGGCGGCTGTACATTTTACCACAATACCTTGCGAACATAACGCAGCCTATAAGGCACAAAGAAAGCCAAATTTTTACAATATTTGTCCCTGTACTAAGGACATTGTGTAGCGTAGGTTTGAAGATTTCATAGATCTTCTGTACGTTTTTTATGAACGTTGCTAAGGTTTTCGTGCGCTAAGAACTATGGGTAAATGTATCAGTCGCCATCTTTTTCCTACGGAGGATTAGTTATAAATATCAAACTGAACTATCTAAGAATATATAACTACTATAAAATATCTAAGAATGTATAAGAATATAAAAATGTATGTAAATTGTACAGATAGAAACTATGCATAAGCGAGATGAGAAAAAGCAAAATAATGTTAAAATAAGTTTACATATGGCAGCTGAAGTCCAGGTCACTTAGTCATTTTTGAAAGTGTTATAGTTTGCCGAGGATCTAATTAAGTCCGGGAGACTGTTCCATAATTTGGGTCCAAACTTAGAGCAGAGTTAGAGCAGATTTTTCCTATCTCACACTATTTACAGTTCGTGCGCCCTACACGAAGCAGTTACATCCGGATTCATCGTTCGGATGGCAAGGTTCTGTTCAGCGTGGATGTTGCCATCACAGCCGCTGTGTTGTATCCGGTTGGGAGCCTGGGGAGGACGATTGAGTTCACGACTTCAGTGGGATTCATCGAGAAAGAGATCTACTATGTAACAATAGACCCAGGTAAATAGGAAACTTTTATGAAACGTACAGGCGAAGCAATGTTACTCAGGTTGTCAATGCCCCTTTATTACATGACCAGGGTATTGAACACCACAAAGACTAATCTTCCAATGGCTTTTAAATTATTGTACCGGTCACCAACTTGTGAAATTGCCATGCAAGTGTAGGCTGGCGCGAACGATACAGAACAAGGAACGGGTACGAACGATGAACTACATATTAAGAGTGAACAGCACTAAATAAATCTACTGTTAGCTTGTAAAATACAAGGGGAGCTTTAAACTCTCTCGCTTTCAGTTGTGATTTCCTTTTAAATTCTGCTCGTACTTATTTTGACATTTTGCCGTTTTTTAGCTAACAAACCATCGTAGAATACTACAAAATCGTGCCATTTACACCTGTGTACCAATTCGTCCTTCCCTTGTAGGTGCTGCTAAAGGTGTTACTCACTGTGGAGCAGAGTCACCATCAATCAGAGACCCAAACACATGGAGCATTAAAATAAGTAAGGATCTCCTTTGCAACATGTCACCCTTAATTGCCAGCAAATATAACCTTTTAGTTTGTATCATCCGCCTCATTGGATTAGCCGAGTAGACCCAGGAAGCGAGGAGTATAAGACGAGAGGCTCATCAGACTAGTCTCTGAATCCGCTCTATCTTAACTTCTTCTCCCATGCGAAAAAATTTGCAAACTGTTAACTTTTTTTACTATTGACTCTTGACCCTTGACTCTTGGATAATTCCTGTCCTCGCCAGAAACATTATAGCATTACATTAAAGGGAAGGAAAGGAAGAATTATTTTAACTGTGCCAACACTCTCGTTAACGGTTATTGTTCACGGTTAACGTTAAAGGTATTAAATCAGCAAATATTTCGCTATTTTTCAGAGGATATCACCCCGCCCGTGTTAAGCTTTGTGAATGCTCCATCACGCTCCGGCGGTGACGTTGAAATCACGTGGACAGCAAACGAGAACGTCACGGCTCAGTGCACATTACAAACTCCTTCCCAGATCACTGGTCAACCGTGCAATATGTCGTGGACTGGAACCAATCTGACTGAAGGCTACTACAGCATTTATGTTCAGGTTACAGATTTGGCGGGAAACACAGCGCCTCCGGTCAGGCACTCGTGGTTTGTCGGTACGTCATTATAAGTAATGTACTAGTGACTTCAATCATACAATCCGTGTAATTGCTAGGAGCTTTCGGTTAGTTAAGTTTACAAGGACTAGAAAAGCTGATCATGTTATTTTGCTCGTAAGTTGAGTTACATATAAATTCGACTTAGCGCTCGGATTGATTATTGAATCAAGAAAGAAAGAACCAATCAGAACGCTCGCATTTGCCTTAAGACTGCCTAGCCATATAAAACGAGTACTTATGTTCTTGTGTTTAATCTGTTTTATTTTTTTCAGACCGCACACCACCCCAAGTTATCATCACGTCCAAACCTACTTCGCTAAGCAATCAAGGGTCGTTCACGTTTCGCTTTTACTGTCAAGACACCTGCTCGCTTGAATGTACGGTAGAACTACAAGGCAATATTCCTGTTTATTCACAATGCAACACCAAACGTTACACGAAGAGTAATCTGCAAAACGGAAAGGCTTACGTGTTCGGAGTACGAGGCACGGATGATGTGGGTAACCAAGGCAACCCTGTGACGTATACGTGGAAAGTTGGTAAGCAAAGACTCTTGGTTTACCAAACGTTATTACATTTTTCGTAACAACGACGAAATCGAATTTTCTCAAGACATAACTGAGAGTAGTTTTCTGATTAATTTCAGTTCATTAGTACTAAAATTCCTTCCCTATGAGATGTAATGTAATGCAATTTTCTATTTATCGTGCCAACTCCCCTTAGCTAAAAAAAAGCTACTTCACAGGGAGCCCACTCTTAAAATAACATAAATAATCATTAATTAATAAACAACAAACGTCACTTTACATCATTTGTTACGCCTTAATTTTGGCGCGAAATAACATGGCAAAGTTTGGCGAGAAATTATTTCCTAATTTCACTCGTCACCATTTGATTACCCATGCTAATTTAGTTTTCACGAACTAACTCCCCCTTTAGAGGACACACAGCATTTATCATCAAGTCTCTGCGAGCCAGTAGGCGCATAAGGCCGACACGTTCTCTGACCAACACTCTCTGTTCCGTGCTGCCGCCTTGGCTACATTCCAACTCTTCCACCCCGCCTTGTTTCTCTTCCTCTCAACATTCCTTCTCCAAGTGGTCTTTTGTCTCCCTCTCGCCTTTCGTCCTTCTGGTGCCCAGCCCAATGCTGTAAAACAGTCGTTCTCACCCTCTCTTTCTGAGTACGTGTCCTAACCAGTTCCACCTTCTTCGTCGTATCTCGTAGCTTATTCCATTGATCCCTGCTATCTCAACCACTCTCTTGTTTGTCATTATTTGCTGCCATCTGATCTTCATTATCCGTCTCAGGTA